>NW_012102654.1:2838762-2840275 GCF_000951045.1 Mandrillus leucophaeus | reverse complement strand
ATTGTGCCACTGCACTCCAGCCTGGGCAATAAAAGTGAAACTCTGACTGAGAAAACAAAAAAACAGAACTTCAAGACTCAACTCAATCTCTGAAGAACAGAACCAGGGATTAAAACTTATCTTTACAAAGGAATTAAAAACTTAATTTTACAAAGGTCAGGTAATTCCAATATTTGCCTGGGTTTGCAAATCATGAATATAATTCAATCTTTGCATTTTATGATGCGGCTCAGTAATGTGTCCAAAACAACACGGTTAGATAACAGTATAACCTGAACAAGAACTCAAAGATGCCTTGCGGCCCAGTCCGAGACATCTACTCAGCTACCTCTGTGTGCTTGCAATATGAATTGTGGCAATCAATGCAAGAAAAAGGATTCGATGAGACCAAGAGCTGAGGTTTGGGTGGAAGTATTGCCCGTATTCCAATGGACTGGAGGGGACAGACAGGGAATGGGTCTGATGGGAGTGTTCCTTTCCTTCCCTGGTAGGGTTTCCAAGAAGCAACCTGTCCAAGTCCACCTATTAGTCACAGGAGGTGACATTGGCCCCTAGTGATGCTCAAGCCATGGTTTTTCTGAGCATGCCTTTTTCATTTAGCTTTTACTCAGAGATACTTAACACATGGAACCTAGTTGCTGACAGAATGACCTCAGTAGGGAGATGCAGGGAACTACTTTTTCACACCTGCAATGTAACTGATTATAAAAAATTAAGGCAGCCCTCCCTTCCATAGATAGGGAGGGCTGCCTTAAGAACAATGGAATTGCAAACTTCTGGAGTATTCTATAAGAATTGTTACTGTGCTGGGCATGGTGGCTTTCGCCTATAATCCCAGTACTTTAGGAGGCCAAGGAGGGAAGCTCCTTTGAGCCCAGGAGTTTGAGAGCAGCCTGGGCAACATAGGGAGACCTCATCTCTACAAAAATAAAAATGTTAGTGGGGTGTGGTGCATGCCTGCAGTTCCAGCTACTTGGGAGGCCGAGGTGGGAGGATTGCTTGGGCCTGGGAGGTCAAGGCCGCAATGAGCTGAGATTGCTCTACTGCACTCCAGCCTTGGTGACAGAGCGGGACTCTGTCTCAAAGAAAAAAAAAATGCTACTGGAGTTTGTTAGAATGCAAATTTTTAACCTACAGCATTGGATATTCTGACCCACTAAGTCAAGGTCAGAAGGGTGACCTTGTCTTAAATTGCATTAAGAGATTTAGAGACAAAAAATAAGGCAACCAGTCCCCAAGAAAGAGTGTGGGGAAATTTATTTTAAACTCCCTAAAATTTGGCCTGGTGCAGTGGCTCACACCTGTAATCCCAGCACTTTGGGAGGCTGAGGTGGGGCCCATAAACTTGTATTTTTAGCAACAGCCCAGGTGATTCTGAGGCTGGATGATATCTGGAGAAATCCTGCTTTGAAACTTGCTCTGAGGAGGAAGAAACCATTACAGAACATGGTGGTTAAAGACTCCTACAGAGGGTGGCTCAAGCCTGTAATCCCAGCACTTTGGGAGGCCGAGA
>NW_012102654.1:2833614-2835017 GCF_000951045.1 Mandrillus leucophaeus | reverse complement strand
AAAAAAAAAAAAGGAAGTGATCAGGCATCAGGTGGGGTTTTCAAGAAAGTAGGAGGCTGACTTAAGTGGGAAGAACATCCCGTTTTCTTCTTCCTCCAACTTTCTGCTTGGAATGTGGACATTTGGGCTGACATTGTGTTTGCCATCTAGAAACCATGCAGCGACTCAGAGGATGGGAGTCATGGGCTAGAAGCTGCCGACTGGCAGAGAAAAGAGAGGAGACTGGAGCTGCCACTGCAGCCCTGGGCTGTCCCCTCCTCACTCCTGGTGAGGAACTGAATCTATTGATTTCAGCCACTGTCACTTTAGGTGTTTGTTACTAGCGGGTGAATTTCATTCTTATCTGATGCAGTTGTCCTTCTGCTTGGCCTCTCAGTCCCTGTCTCTGAGTGGCACCTCACTTCCCAGCTGACTCAGATTTCAAACTCTGGGCATATCTTTTCCTCCCCTCTCACCGCCCCCATCCTGCCAGTCTACAGTTCTGCCCCTCCTCCCACTCCCTCTACCACCGCCTAAGTGCCTGTTAGGTGAAGTGGGTCCCTAACTGATCTCCGCATCTCTGGTCTTTGCCACTGTCATCAATGTGGTACCTCTGGCAGGATACCCTTCCTGAGGAGTAACTAATCATGTCATTACCTTGCCCACAGCTGTCTAATTGTTTATTGTGTCCATAAAACAGCTCCAAACTCTTGAGCAGAGCATTCAAATCCCTCTACCACCTGTTCCAGCCCACCTTCTAGGTTTTATTTCCGAGTCTTCATCACATGCCCCTTGAGGCCTATAAGGCTGTTCCTAGTGCCTTAAACACCTCAAAGCTCCTCACAGCCGCATGCCTTTCTCTCTGTCCCTCGAATGCAATGACCTCGTTGAATCCTTCTATCCATTCTTTGGGACCCAGACAAGCTCCAGTGCTGCCCCTCTCTGATACCTTCTAGTTCCCTGGCAAGAATCGCTCTCTCCTGCCTCTGTCTTCCCACAGAACTTTGTATTCCTCTTGTGGAAATTTTAATGCTTTATGTCATTAAATTGCAATACCTTCTAAGGCAGAATATGACAAGTTAGGGACCACATCTTACTCATGTTTGAATCCCTTGGAGGAATCTTCTCCTTCCAGTAAAGACTAGGGTTTCAGTAGAGGTTTGTCGAACTGAGCTGAATTAATCAAGAAGTCACTTTATATTTAGGTAAGAGTATAAAAGAAGGGAATGAAAAGAGGTGAGAAAGAGTCCCTGGAAGAACAGGGGTCACAGCTAGTTGCAACCAGGACTGGAATGCCCCTAGTGCTTAGCCTGCACACTGGTACAGCAGCACCTGTCACCCTGCTGCCACCCTTTGCTTATCTGATTACTCATCTGTCCCATTAGTCCAGGAGTCCAGGATTCTTTTATTCTTTTTTTTTTTTT
>NW_012102654.1:2831593-2833119 GCF_000951045.1 Mandrillus leucophaeus | reverse complement strand
ATGCACCCTACAGACCAGCTGGAATCTTGTTAGAAATGCAGATTCTTGGGCCTCACCCCAGAACCACTGAATCAGGATCTGCGTGTCTTTTTGTTTTTGTTTTGAGACAGTCTTGCTCTGTCACCCAGGCTACACAATCTCAGTTCACTGCAACCACCACCTCCCCAGTTCAAGAGGTTCTCGTGCCACAGCCTCCTGAGTAGCTGGGATTACAGGCACATGCCACAATGCCTGACTAATTTTTGTATTTTTAGTAGAGATGGGGTTTCACCATGTTGGCCAGGCTGGTCTCGAATTCCTGACCTCATGATTTGCCTGCCTCGGCCTCCCAAAGTGCTAGGATTACAGGCACGCACTACCAGGTCCCACTAATTTTTTGGAAGGATCCGCATTTTTAGCAAGATTCCCAGGTGACTTATATCCGTGCCAAAGTTTGGGAAGTGCTGGTATGAAAAGGATGTGAACAAAGGAGGGACCTGCAACTGAGCCCACCCCAGTTCTTCTTCTTGTGCATCATCAAAGCATTTCATACCCAGAGGATGACGGTAAGTATGGGATGCTCAATAAGTGTTTGTTAAATCAATGAGTTGAATTTTTGTTTGTTTGAGATGGTCTCGCTCTGTTGTCCAGGCTGGTGTGCAGTGGTGCAATCACGGCTCACTGCAGCCTTGAACTCCTGGCCTCAAGTGATCCTCCCACCTCAGCCTCCCAAGTAGCTGGGAGGATTGTTTGAGCCCAGGATGCCTGGTTAGTTTTTAAATTTTTAGCAGAAAATGAGGTCTCGCCATGTTGTCCAGGCTAGTCTTGAACTCCTGGCCTCAAGTGTTCCTCCCACCTTAGCCTCCCAAAGTGTTGGGATTACAGGCATAAGTCACTGCACCTGACCAATTAATTCACATTTGAGATGGGTTTTGAAACAAATAATGAACACAGTGCCTATATAAATGACTGTATTGCAAATGCGTTTGAGATTAATTTTTCTTCTTTATCCCAAGGACCAGGGCTTTAGTTGAGATTTATTGCCTGGGTTATTGTAATAGCCTCCTAATTAGTCCACCTAATGTTCTGGCTTCCCCCCAAGCCATCTTCAATCTGATGATGTCACCATTTATTTAAACTAATTTTATAACCTCATTGCTGTCAGGAGGAGCTCCAAGGACTTAGCACCGACCGATTCTTGCCTCATCTCCTAGCACCTAACCTCGCATAGCCTCTAGTCTCAGCCAATCATGTATAGCTCCGAACTGTATCAGGCTCTTCATGTTTTTTTTTTTGAGACAGAGTCTTACTCTGTCACCCAGGCTGGAGTGCACTGATGCTATCTCGGCTAACTACAACCTCTGCCTCCTAAGTTCAAGTGATTCTCGTGCCTCAGCCTCCTGAGTAGCAGGATTACAGGTGCCCACCACCACATCCGGCTAATTTTTGTGTTTTTAGTAGAGACGGGGCTTCACCATGTTGGCCAGTCTGGTCTTGAACTCCTCACCTCAAGTGATCTGCCTGCCTTGGCCTCCCAAAGTGCTGGG
>NW_012102654.1:2825834-2826988 GCF_000951045.1 Mandrillus leucophaeus | reverse complement strand
ACTAGAGCCCATATGAATGGGATTAGTGCCCTTGTAAAAGAGGCCCCAGCGAGCTAGCTAGTCCCGTCCACCACTTGAGGACACAGCAAGAAGGCAACAACTAAGAACCAGGAAATAGACCCTCACTAGACAGTGAATCTGCAGACATCTTGATCTCAAACTTCCCAGCCTCCAGTACTGTGAAAAAGAAGTTTCTGTTATTGGCAGGGCACAGTGGCTCATGCCTGTAATCCCAGCACTCTGGGAGGCCGAGGCAGGTGGATCACTAGAGGTCCGGAGTTCGATACCAGCCTGGCCAACATGGAGAAACCCCATCTCTACTAAAAATACAAAAATTAGCCAGAAATTGCTTGAACCCAGGAGGCGGAGGTTGCAGTGGGCCAAGATCACGCCACTGCACTCCAGCCTGGGTGACAGAGCAAGACTCCATCTCAAAAAAAAAACCCAAAAAACAGTAATTTCTGTTGTTTATAAGCCACCCAATCTACGCTCTTTTGTTACAGTCACCTGGACAGACTAAGACAGTTGCCTTTCTGAGCACAGGGCCATGTTATTCACCTTGGCATTCCAGGCCAAGCACAGGTCCTGGCATGTGGAACTCGCTATTTAAAATTGAACAAAGAAACTATTCTAAGATAGTAGCTCCAAGGATTGGTCGATTGGATCAGTGGTTTGCAATCTTATGTAGGATTGCCTGAAAGGTGTGCAGTTTTCACTGTTTCTCCTTGAAACTTATCTTTTGATCAAGCCTTCTGAATCTGAAAGATGCTTTCCTGGACTGTATTGTTTTGGGTCCCTGTAGAACCATCTTTAGGTGTAGGATTAAATGGAAAGGGAACAAAGAACTTTCTAGAAATGTAAATGTTCTTGATTGAAGTCGCAGGAGTGTATCCATTTGCCAAAACCCATTGAGTTGCAGATTTATATTCTGTGCATTTCACTGTATGCAGTTCCCTTAATGAAGAGTTCAGTGCAGAAAGCCAAAAATGACTGCCTTTATTGCTCTTTCTTCAGTTGATATTGAGGAACTGTAGAAGGTCTTGCTACTCCGATGCACCCTACAGACCAGCTGGAATCTTGTTAGAAATGCAGATTCTTGGGCCTCACCCCAGAACCACTGAATCAGGATCTGCGTGTCTTTTTGTTTTTGTTTT
>NW_012102654.1:2820529-2825689 GCF_000951045.1 Mandrillus leucophaeus | reverse complement strand
CTCCTGAAATACTTGGAAGAAAAGCAGCTAGAATCAATGTGTAGTATATTCTTTCAGATCAGAATTCTGTTGAGTTGGTACTCTACAGGAGTGGATCTCAACTGGGAGTGATTTTGCCTGCCAAGGGGCCATTTGGCAATCTCTGGAGACATTGTTGGTTGTCAGAACTGGGGGGGGTGTGTGTGTGTGTGTGTGTCTGTGTGTTACTGGCACCTAGAGGCCAGGGATGCCAGTAAACATCCTAAAGTGCCCAGGACATCCCCCACAACAAATAATTCCCCAGCAAAAGTGCCCATAGTGGCAAGTTTGAGAAACTCTGCTCTGCAAAGTCAACAGGGATGCAGAGAAGTGTGGCTAGCACTGGGAAAGCCATCGAAGGGTAGAGTAGGGGAGCTGGATCTGACCTTTGAGCATGCTTGGTCCAATCCTTGCAGAATAGGAGCCCCAAACTGCTTGTTGAATTGTTCTGCTCTGTCAGTTTACAGAAACAGGTGGAAGAGTTGTTAAACCTGGAGGTACTTAGATCTTCTGTGAGCCCCTGGGTTTCTAAGCCCAGATGGTAATTAGATTTTGTGTCAGTCAGGGAAAATGAAATTCTGTGATCAAACCAGATGCCACAGTCCAAACCCAGACTTGATGCACTATTAGATAAATTAGATGCTAACAAAATCATCTCAACTCTTGATTTAGGAGAGGGTTTTGGGCAAATAGGAGGAAGGCAAATTCACAACAGCATTTGTAGCACCAGATGGGCATAGGAACTTAATTCCCGACCCTCTGGTGTGGGAAACTCACCAGCCTTTTTCCAGAGATGGGTTAATGGCTTATTAAGTGAGCTGGACACGTGTTGGCAGCCCACGCTGATGGCATTACTATATTAAGCCAGAATGCATATGGGCATCTGGAGTCTCATATGGCTGCCAAATTGATCCATAAAGCTGGGCTTATGGGGAAAGTGAGCAAATGGCCATTTGGGTGTCTGGGCTCAAAGATTAGGGTACAAAGTGGGAAACAGGCACATGAACCCATTGGGGATAAAAGGAGCAGCTCACAAAGGTGGTCAAGTTTCTGCCACTAAAGAGTCACACCACTTCTGACCAAGAGACATTTGGGGGCTATTTGCTTTCTGAGGTCCTGCTAGAATATCTGAGGACAAATACAGAAGATGAACAGCACAGAAGACAAACATATAAGGAACTCCTACTGCAAGTCACCTCATTAGAATTTTCATTTCATGAAGATAGAAAGAACTACCAAAAGGTAGTTTGTTTAGAAATAGATTTTAGGGAATTTTATTGATTGATTGAGACAGAATCTCACTTTGTCCCCCAGGCTGGAGTGCAGTAGCATGATCTCAGCTCACTGCAACCTCTGCCTCTCGGGTTTAAGTGATTCTTCTGCCTCAGCCTCCTGAGTAGCTGGTATTACAGGCATGCACCACCATGCCCAGCCAATTTTTGTATTTTTAGTAGAGACAGCTTTTCGCCTTTTTGTGGCCAGACTGGTCTCGAACTCCTGGCCTCAAGTGATCCACCTGCCTCAGCCTCCCAAAATGCTGGGATTACAGGTGTGAGCCACTGCACTAGGCCACATTTTAGGGAGTTTAAAATAAATTTCCCCACACTCTTTCTTGGGGACTGGTTGCCTTAGTTTTTGTCTCTAAAACAACTCAGTGAATGCAGTTTTTTCTCCTTGAGCTGATGAAGTAAGTACCATTCACAATTAGGTTAAAGGCCAGGACGTTGCAGTGGGTTTGGGTGTGAGTCATTTACCAACCAAAATTATAGTCTAACAACAAGCAGCCATACTTCAATAGTCTACTAGGAGCAGAAATAAAAAGTTTCTTGATGAAGCCGAGGATCCAGAGGACCCTGGGAAGAGCTTGGTGGAGGGACTGGGGAAGGGACCCTTGCTGAAATATGAGTCCCCCTGTCATTCACAGGATGGACATAGCCAAGGCCTGCCAGATTTGGAAATGGGATTTGAGTGTCTACTTTCTAGGCATTTTGTTAAACTTAAACATAGGTTAAAAGTGAATACAAACTAGAAACAAAAACAAGCAGGCAGCCGCATCCTCCGGGGGGTTAGCAAGCACTGTGAAGGTGTTAGTCCTCCATTGTGAGGCTTTTACGGTCCATTTTCTGATTTGTTTCAAAGAAGTAGAGCTGAGAATGTTGTCTAGACCCCAGATATTTAAGATGCTATGGAGAGATGCAGACATGCTCCAAATTTTCGACCCTCTGAAAGATGCAAACGTAAAACCTTTACAGAGACTGCAGCAGATGTGCCTATTAGAAGACTAATGGTCTTAGAATCTTCCAGTTTCTGCGGGATGGGATGTGTTTATTGAGCTATGCTCTGTGCCACACACTGTGCTGCATGCTGGGATACCCAGCTCCATCAGTAAAGAAAGCTCACTCCATATGGGGAGAGAGAGTCCTGCAGATATGACTAACAATCAGAACACGAGGAAGGAGGGCCCACTCCACTGGGGTGGGCGGAGAATCAGTGCAGTGTTCTCTTACCAGGGGACACTTAATCTGGGATTTGAAGTGTGAGTGGGATTTATGGATGGGGGAGGAGGCCGAGGCAGGCACGATGGCAGGGCAGGAAGAGAAGGCAGGATTTCTGGGAACTATGGAAAGTGATCGGGTCTGGAGCCCAGGAGAGAGGAGGTCAGGAGCGTGCCTCTAGTTTTCTGCAGCCTAGGAGGAGCAGAAGGCCTGGGATGTATGGGTGGGTTCTCAGAGGGAGGTGGAAAGCAGAGAATCTTGGTCATCCTTTATGTGTAGGGGATGGGGAGAGGACAAGGAACCAACACAGTAGCCAGAGTGGGGAAGAGAATGAGGCACATGGACGGAGAGAGGGCTGGGGTTCCTGAAAGAGGGAATCGTCAGCAGGATAGGAGCTCAGAGAGAAACATGGTGGATGAATAAGAGGAGACATTTACTGTAACCACGTACCCGAGGGCCAACTGTAGACTATATTCATGGAAAGTAATAATATTAATAACATGGGAAATTGATCTTGGTGTAATATAGTAAGTGAATTGGTTAACTGGAGATGCCCTGGGTAGTTATGACTGGTTGGAAAATGGGCTTGAAAACCACTGAACCCAAGAGCTTAGTGCTTTGGGTCTGCTGGATTTTTATCTCCTCCTCTGTTATCTGGAGGTGGGAGACACCAGGTTGTGTTAGCCCCCCTGCAAATACTCGGTTCTACATTTGTACGTTTGCCTTAAGGAACTGTGGTGCTTCCGGTTGTTTTGAAAGGTTAAGGGGTTTAAAAGATGGCATCTTTTGAAGGAAGTTATTTGACTATAAAGTAAAAAATAATTGAGCTATACTGGATTTAATAGGAGAGGAGTAACTATGTGGACTGAAATGTAGATAGTTGACAAAGCAGTTTATTTAATGAAGAAAAATTTAATACTGGATTTGCACCTGAAGTTGGAAATTTAAAATATAAGAGAGCATTTTGGTACTAAGGGGTTCACTGTTGAATTATCTGCAATATCAAAAATAAAAGGCACATATATGTTCAATCGTTAGACAAATTACACGGTCCTTCTGTATCCACAGGGGATTGGTTTCAGGATACTAAATCTACAGATGCTCAAGTCCCTTATATAAAATGGCTATGCGGCCGGGCACGGTGGCTCATGCCTGTAATCCCAGCACTTTGGGAGGACGAGGTAGGTGGATCACTTGAGGTCAGGAGTTCAAGACCAGCCTGGCCAACATGGTGAAACCCATCTCTACTTAAAATACAAAAAATAGTGGGGCATGGTGGTGGGTGCCTATAATCCCAGCTACTTAGGAGGCTGAGGCAGAAGAATTGCTTGAACCTGGGAGGTGGAGCTTGCAGTGAGCTGAGATTGTGCCACTGCACTCCAGCCTGGGTGACAGAGTGAGACTCTGTCTCAAAAAACCAAAATAAAAATAAAAAATAAATAAAATGGCTATGCACATCCTCTTGTATACTTTAAATCATCTCTGGATTACTTATATTACTTAATATAATGTAAATGCTGTGTAAATAGTTGTTATGCTGTATTACTTTATTTGTATTATTTTTATTGATATATTATTATTTTTTTTTTTCTGAATATTTTCTATCCATGGTTAGTTGAATCCTTGAATGTGAAACCTGTAGATACCGAGGGCCAACTGTAGACTATATTCATGGAAAGAAATAATAACATGGGAAATTTATTCTGGTATAATATAATAAGTGGAAAAAAGTAACGACAGGTATAATTTCTCTTTCTCTGACTTTCTCTGACTGGTGTAATTAAGGGTGATTTAAATTTCTCTTTTTTTATACTTTTCTGAATTTGCCACACTCTCTGAAATAAGTAACGTTATTTTAATCCTGGGAACGACCTGGCATCACAGGCAGGGCTCTTCCTGCAGGTGGTATGGTGGAAAGATCGCAAGGTTCTGGGTTGGAAGAGCAGCTCCTGTCTGCATCTGTTTCCTATGGGCCATGTGATGCTGGGCAAGTCCTGTGAGCTGTGGGAGAGGCCTTGGCTTCTCACTCAGAGTCTGCTCCGGAGTAGGGAGGGAGGAGGTAGTCAGGGAGGAGGACAGCCTCTCTGCCTTGCCTTGGGGACCTACCTCCAGGTTGAAGCTGTCCAGGGCTGGGCGGAGCTTCTCCTGGCATGTGAGACAGTCCCTCTGACAACTGCTGAACACACTGGAGAAGAGGCTGAGCAGCAGCAGGTCACAAACCAGGACTTTCATGGTGCAGGAGCAGGAAGCAGGTGCTGGAACATACAGGAAGCATGGCAGTGAGTACAGCCATTCTCGGGGGGCTGCTTAGGGCCGGAGACCCTAACCCAGAGGATGCAGGAAAGACACTCCTCTGCTGTGTCTGGCAGGACGGCACTAGGGGCCTGAGATTCACTTTCCAGGGGTGTAAATTGTCAAGGCCATAGGCAACCCGGCCCGATCCCCTAGACTCAGTGTTCACGCACAGGCTTGCTAGTGTCTGGGTTCTTGGGTTGGTCCTGGGTGTCAGGACACCCCTGTGATTCCTGCCACCTGCCTGGCCTTGACACCACACAGGCACTTTTGGGAGCAGCTGTGTGGTGGCAGAGATAGCTTTCTTGGAAGCTGAAGGCATCGCTTTGCAGCTTACCAGCATGTGACATTAAAT
>NW_012102654.1:2816993-2819419 GCF_000951045.1 Mandrillus leucophaeus | reverse complement strand
ATTTAATAGGAGAGGAGTAACTATGTGGACTGAAATGTAGATAGTTGACAAAGCAGTTTATTTAATGAAGAAAAATTTAATACTGGATTTGCACCTGAAGTTGGAAATTTAAAATATAAGAGAGCATTTTGGTACTAAGGGGTTCACTGTTGAATTATCTGCAATATCAAAAATAAAAGGCACATATATGTTCAATCTTTAGACAAATTACACGGTCCTTCTGTATCCACAGGGGATTGGTTTCAGGATACTAAATCTACAGATGCTCAAGTCCCTTATATAAAATGGCTATGCGGCCGGGCACGGTGGCTCATGCCTGTAATCCCAGCACTTTGGGAGGACGAGGTAGGTGGATCACTTGAGGTCAGGAGTTCAAGACCAGCCTGGCCAACATGGTGAAACCCATCTCTACTTAAAATACACAAAATAGTGGGGCATGGTGGTGGGTGCCTATAATCCCAGCTACTTAGGAGGCTGAGGCAGAAGAATTGCTTGAACGTGGGAGGTGGAGCTTGCAGTGAGCTGAGATTGTGCCACTGCACTCCAGCCTGGGTGACAGAGTGAGACTCTGTCTCAAAAAACCAAAATAAAAATAAAAAATAAATAAAATGGCTATGCACATCCTCTTGTATACTTTAAATCATCTCTGGATTACTTATATTACTTAATATAATGTAAATGCTGTGTAAATAGTTGTTATGCTGTATTACTTTATTTGTATTATTTTTATTGATATATTATTATTTTTTTTTTTCTGAATATTTTCTATCCATGGTTAGTTGAATCCTTGAATGTGAAACCTGTAGATACCGAGGGCCAACTGTAGACTATATTCATGGAAAGAAATAATAACATGGGAAATTTATTCTGGTATAATATAATAAGTGGAAAAAAGTAACGACAGGTATAATTTCTCTTTCTCTGACTTTCTCTGACTGGTGTAATTAAGGGTGATTTAAATTTCTCTTTTTTTATACTTTTCTGAATTTGCCACACTCTCTGAAATAAGTAACGTTATTTTAATCCTGGGAACGACCTGGCATCACAGGCAGGGCTCTTCCTGCAGGTGGTATGGTGGAAAGATCGCAAGGTTCTGGGTTGGAAGAGCAGCTCCTGTCTGCATCTGTTTCCTATGGGCCATGTGATGCTGGGCAAGTCCTGTGAGCTGTGGGAGAGGCCTTGGCTTCTCACTCAGAGTCTGCTCCGGAGTAGGGAGGGAGGAGGTAGTCAGGGAGGAGGACAGCCTCTCTGCCTTGCCTTGGGGACCTACCTCCAGGTTGAAGCTGTCCAGGGCTGGGCGGAGCTTCTCCTGGCATGTGAGACAGTCCCTCTGACAACTGCTGAACACACTGGAGAAGAGGCTGAGCAGCAGCAGGTCACAAACCAGGACTTTCATGGTGCAGGAGCAGGAAGCAGGTGCTGGAACATACAGGAAGCATGGCAGTGAGTACAGCCATTCTCGGGGGGCTGCTTAGGGCCGGAGACCCTAACCCAGAGGATGCAGGAAAGACACTCCTCTGCTGTGTCTGGCAGGACGGCACTAGGGGCCTGAGATTCACTTTCCAGGGGTGTAAATTGTCAAGGCCATAGGCAACCCAGCCCGATCCCCTAGACTCAGTGTTCACGCACAGGCTTGCTAGTGTCTGGGTTCTTGGGTTGGTCCTGGGTGTCAGGACACCCCTGTGATTCCTGCCACCTGCCTGGCCTTGACACCACACAGGCACTTTTGGGAGCAGCTGTGTGGTGGCAGAGATAGCTTTCTTGGAAGCTGAAGGCATCGCTTTGCAGCTTACCAGCATGTGACATTAAATTAACCTCTTCGAGCCTCAGTTTTCATAGCCCATAAAAGGGGCACAGTGGCACCTGCCTTCTCACAGGCCTATTGTGAAGATGAAGTGAGATCTGTAAGGGGAGTTTTGCAAAGTGCTGTGCAAAAGTAAGATGAGTAAAATACGAGATTTATTAATGACTCAAGTGCTTCCTTTCATCCTCCTGACCTTCCCTGCTGCAGCCAGGAATGCCCCCAACCCCCATACCCTGAAATCTCTCTTCCAGGTACTTGCCTCTTATCCCTACTAGATGTGAGCTAGTGCTATGGTCTATCTCTGTCTCCCTAAAATTGCTATGTTGAAATCCTAACCTCCAAGGTGATAGTATTAAGAGATGGGATCTTTGGGCCAGCCACAGTGGCTCACGCTTGTAATCCCAGAACTTTGGGAGGCCAGGGCAGGTGGATCACTAGAGGTCAGAAGTTCAAGGCCAGCCTGGCCAACATCATGGCAAAACCCTGTCTTTACTAAAAATACAAACATATATACATATATATCCAGGTGTGGTGGTACACACCTGTAATCCTAGCTACTTGGGAGGCTGAGGTGAGAGGATTGCTTGAACCCGGGAGGTGGAGGTTGCAGTGAGCCGAGATC
>NW_012102654.1:2774461-2814948 GCF_000951045.1 Mandrillus leucophaeus | reverse complement strand
CCATGTTGTCCAGGCTAGTCTTGAACTCCTGGCCTCAAGTGTTCCTCCCACCTTAGCCTCCCAAAGTGTTGGGATTACAGGCATAAGTCACTGCACCTGACCAATTAATTCACATTTGAGATGGGTTTTGAAACAAATAATGAACACAGTGCCTATATAAATGACTGTATTGCAAATGCGTTTGAGATTAATTTTTCTTCTTTATCCCAAGGACCAGGGCTTTAGTTGAGATTTATTGCCTGGGTTATTGTAATAGCCTCCTAATTAGTCCACCTAATGTTCTGGCTTCCCCCCAAGCCATCTTCAATCTGATGATGTCACCATTTATTTAAACTAATTTTATAACCTCATTGCTGTCAGGAGGAGCTCCAAGGACTTAGCACCGACCGATTCTTGCCTCATCTCCTAGCACCTAACCTCGCATAGCCTCTAGTCTCAGCCAATCATGTATAGCTCCGAACTGTATCAGGCTCTTCATGTTTTTTTTTTGAGACAGAGTCTTACTCTGTCACCCAGGCTGGAGTGCACTGGTGCTATCTCGGCTAACTACAACCTCTGCCTCCTAAGTTCAAGTGATTCTCGTGCCTCAGCCTCCTGAGTAGCAGGATTACAGGTGCCCACCACCACATCCGGCTAATTTTTGTGTTTTTAGTAGAGACGGGGCTTCACCATGTTGGCCAGTCTGGTCTTGAACTCCTCACCTCAAGTGATCTGCCTGCCTTGGCCTCCCAAAGTGCTGGGGTTGCAGACATGAGCCACCATGCCTGGCTTCTTAATGTCTTTTTATCTTGGCACTTGCTCTTCCCTCTGCCCGGAATATCCTTCTCCAACTCATCCTTCACACACACCTCTAGCTTCATCCCTTCTGGGAAGCCATGTCCACCCCATGGTCTGAGTTAGATCAGTCTCCTCTGCTGCCCTGGCATCTGGAAGAGCACATCATAGTGGGAGGCCAGCGAGCCTCAGGGGCTCCATCCGTCAACACCGGCACAACAGACGCACGCTGCAGAGTGGCGGTGATGTGTGCCTTCTCATCTGCTAATGACTACAGACTGCCTGCTTCCCACCGCAGCTCTGCGGCTTGCTAGCTGTATTTGACCTCTCATTTCCTCATCTGCACAAATGGGATGAAATTAGTACCTGTCTCGGAGGATGATTAGTGGGTTAATGTTTGTAAGCAACTAAAATAGCACTGACAGGCAATAAGCATATATACGAGAAGGAAAGAACCCGGCATGCAGCATTCACTCTAACACTCTTTTTTTGTTTTTTTTGGAGACGGTGTTTCACTCAGTTGCCCAGGCTGGAGTGCAGTGGCACAACCTTGGCTCACCGCAACCTCCACCTCCCAGGTTCAAGCAATTGTCTTGCCTCAGCCTCCTGAGTAGCTGGGACTACAGGAGTGCATCACCACGCCCAGGTAATTTGTGTAACATTAGTAGAGGTGGGGTTCACCATGTTGGCCAAGCTGGTCTCGAACTCCTGACCTCAGGTGATCCACCCACTTCGGCCTCCCAAAGTGCTGGGATTACAGAAATGCGCCACCATGCCTAGCCTTACGTTTCTCATTCTACGAAATTTCCGTCTTTCTAGATATTTTTGTAGTGTTCCAAACAGCGTGGTTGTGCCCTCTGCAACCACATGGTGGCAGTGGCTATACGTCGCAGAAGAAATGGAAGGGAGGAGAAAAGGAGCCGTTTTCTTTCCTTCCTAATATGAGGTTGTAATACAGAATGTGTGCATCGGCTGAGCTGACAAGCTGTGACAGATGTTAGCGAAATGCTCTCTGGCTGAGGTTTTTTGTGAACTTCATTAACCGGGGCAATTTGCACATTCAGGAAATGTTGGCTGGTTTGACTGATGTTTGCCATCTCAAATTCTGGGTAAATGGGATTTAGAGGCGAGGTGTAAAAGGTAGATGAGCTTCTGGGACACATAGTGCATGCTCCATTTGCAGGTGAAATGTGGGGCCCTACACCTTGGCATTTGGGGAGACGTTGTTGAGTGTCCTTGGCTCTAGCCAAGCCCTCCCTGTGGGTCAGAGGCACATGTACCTTCCGGACTCCAACCTCCCGGCCCTTCTCTGTCTCCCCTCAGTTTTAACAATTGACTCCACTGATTATTCGAGGAGTCAGCCACACTCAACGCTATCCATTACCCCCTGCAATTCACAGAATCTGCAAAATGGAGATGACCACATAGTTCCCTCCACCCCGCAGGTGGCTTGCAAGCTTTAAAATGAGACGAATGTCAGTGAAAACTCAAAATTATGTAAATATCATTATAAAAGAGACAGCATTCTGTATTTTCTCATACACCTCCCAACACCTACTACAATTGTGTTCTAGGTTAAATCAGATTTTGGACTTTGAAAACTCAGCAGATGTTTTTCATTTGTAAGAAGTCTTGACTATATCTATATGCTGGATGATGCTCTGTATTTAAATGGTGATGAGTACTTAGTTAAATCACGAGTTGTATTTGTGTTTAAACCTTACACTGTGGACCTGTGTGACTGCAGACAAGTCCTGAGATCCTCAGTCTTTTCAGCTGCAAAGTGGGGATAATAACAGGTTTGTTGTTACATTGATGCTGCAATTTTATACTTTGTAACAATGGGACTGTGTGCAAATTACTTCACTTCTGTGAGCCTCAGTCTTCTCAACTGTCAAATGGGAATAGTGACAGGTTGTTGCTATTTTTATACAACCATAGCAGACATCAGTAAATAAAAAGTTACCTGTGTAGGTTGAATTTTATATGGTTGTATTTCACTTGGTGAGCCAAGCTCAGCTAATACTTCTATGTGGCAATACTATATTCTGGGCATCTCATATTGAATAAAGAAATATTGAATTGCCTTTTCTTTTGGCAATGACACCTCATAAATTTAATTGTGCCTTGCTGTTTATAAAGATAAAATACTGCTATGGTTTGGCCTTAATCGATTTGCGTGTAATCTTGCTTCCAAGGGCAATATAATTAGTTGCTTATCTGTTTGGAGAATCACATATGCAGCTTTAGCCGAAGCTCAACCCTAATTAAGTTTTGTCTTATGACCTATGCGAAGGCCTGTAATTTTGATGCTGCCAGCAGAGAAGAGAAGAGGGGACTGGTCTTGCTAGAGGCAGATACACCTCCATCCTTTTCATCACTTTTCATCAACCACATGTAGAGAACATTCTTGACAGGTTACCAAAAAATTTTATATTCATATATTATACAACCCTATAATCTAGGGTTAATATCAACCCACCTTTTTAAGATGAACATAAACTCTTAGAGGTTAAGGAATTTGACTAGGATCATCCAGTTTATAAGTAGCAAAGCCAGGACTTAAACTCAGGTGTGTTGACTCCAAATCGTGTGCTCTGGGAAACCATAAACTTTACACACTGTTTCTGCTTTTGGAAGGTTGCCAAATTCTGACGGAATCTCATTGTGGTGGAATCTATTTGCATTTCATAGCAATCATATTACTATGACTTTAGAGCACTATGAGCCAGGCTCTGCGCTAATTGTTATCATCCCCGTTTTATAGTTGAGCAGATTGAGGCTTAAGGAGTCGACATAACTTGAAGTGGCAGAGCTGGGACTCATGTCTGATCCTGCCCGTCAGTGATCCCTGCAGCTGTCTTTGTGTAGGAGAACTCATTCAGGGACTTCCTCTTGTTCTGAACTCTGCACTCCCTCTCTGATGACAACCCTTTTTTTTTTTTTTGAGATAGAGTCTTGCTCTGTTGCCCAGGCTGGAGTTTAGTGGTGCTATCTCGGCTTACTGCAACCTCTGCCTCCCAGGTTCAAACGATTCTCCTGCCTCAGCCTCCTGAGTAGCTGGGATTACAGGTGCCTGCCACCATGCCTAGCTAATTTTTTTGTATTTTTAGCAGAGACGGGGTTTCACCATGTTGGTCGGACTGGTCTCGAACTCCTGACCTCAAATTATCCTCCCACCTCGGCCTCCTAAGGTACTGGGATTACAGGCATGAGCCACTGTGCCCGGGCTGATGACAACCTCTTTATTGTTGCTTCTCCCCAGTTCACAGAGGGATCCTTCATTGCGCACCAGCTGCATGTCCATTGGAAGATAGGTTGGTCTTCCCCATGCCCCATTTCTTAGACCCATTGCAGACAAGACTCCTACAACGGAGCTTGTGCTTATTTATCAGCTATTATGGAGAGAGGCTGCTTTGGTTTCTTTTCCTCTTCTGGCTGATACCATTACACTTCAAGTGTCTCTCCTCTGATCTAAATTTCCACCTGGAAAGAGGGGGACGGCATAAAGGAGGTGGAGGAAAGAACAATTGCCCAGCCCAGCACAGGTCAAGCATTCCCTAGGCTGGGGAGAAATGAATGAGCGAGAGCTGTGCTCAGAAACAAGAGTCCTGGCTTCTAGTCCGGCTCTGTCGTTACCTGTGGGATTTTAAGTAAGATCTTTTCTCTCTCTGGGCCTCAGCTTCTCCCTCTATAAGAAGAGGCAGTTAGATGAGATGGTTAATATTCTTTGATTTTATGAATGGCCAGATATTTGTACTTTCCTGGAAGTGAGAAGGGAGGGAAGAAGGGAAGAGGAAAAGGAGATGAAGGCTTCATGGGGCAGTAGCTTCTGGGCAGCATGGGAGGAAAGCCATAGAAAGGGTGTGGAGGGGGGCAAAAGACACACGTTCAGGGCTGCTGCAGGTGGGAAGGTAGCCCTCAACTCCCATCCTCCTGGTTCTGGGCCACACTCCCACATATACTGGCAACATAATTTAAATAGATTTTGGAAAGCTTTTATTCACTTTTAGCTGGGTGTATTAGGATACATCTGCAATCCCAGCAACTTAGAATGCTTGAGTCCAGGAGTTTGAGACCAGCTTGGGGAACATAGTGAGACCCCTATCTCTACAAAAAAAAGAAAAAAAAAAAAGAAAAAAAAATTAGGTACGTGTGGTGGTGCAAATCTGTAGTCTTAGCTATTCAGGAGGCTAAGGCAGGAGGATAGCTTGAGCCCAGGAGGTTGAGTCTGAAGTGAGCTGTGATTGTGCCACTGTACTCCAGCCTAGGTGACAGAGTGAGACTCTGTCTGTAAACAACAGTAACAACAACAACAACAAAAGACCAGCCTGGGCAACACAGCAAGCCCTCCAACTCAAAAAGAAAGAAAGAAAGAAAAGCTTTTATTTACTTTTATGTAAGAAAATCATTCAATGTTCTTTTCTAAAATATTGGAATATTGGAAAACACAGATAAACAGCAATGAATCTAGAACAACAATCTTCAAACTTCTTTTTTTTTTTTTTTTTTTGAGATGGAGTCTCACTCTGTCGCCCAGGCTGGAGTGCAGTGGTGCGATCTCGGCTCACTGCAACTTCCGCCTCCTGAGTTCACGTCATTCTCCTGCCTCGGCCTCCCGAGTAGCTGGGACTACAGGCACCCACCACCACGTCCGGCTAATCTTTTTGTATTTTTAGTAGAGACGGGGTTTCACCGTGTTAGCCAGGATGGTCTCGATCTCCTGACCTGGTGATCTGCCCGCCTTGGCCTCCCAAAGTGCTGGGATTACAGGTGTGAGCCTCCGCGCCCAGTCAAACTTCTTTAAATTTGTACCCCTAGCAGTCGATTTTGAGTACACATTCCTAATTTATTTATAAGTTACATACTTTATAAAATCCACTAAAATGCAAATTAAGAAAGGTAAGATAAAAACAAAAGTCTCAATTTCCTGAAGCCCATTGTGAGTTTGGAGGAAGCCAGAGCTCTGGCCGCCCTGTGCTCCTGGCACTTGCTCTGTGCGGCTCCTATCAGGAACTCCACACACGTTCCTTGGCCAAATGAATGAAAGAATGAATGGAGAAGGAGGGTGGGGGGAAGATTGCAGGCCAATGTGGAAAGAGGGGAGGTTGGATCTGAGCCATTGTGGGATGGCAGAGCTGGGTGCACGGTGAGGCATGCTATCTACTCCACCTGCTAGGCTGGGCCCGCGGGCTGATGATTTTGTGCTTCTGCAATGTTGAAGCAGCTGCCAGTATTTTGGAAAAAAAAAAAAAACAAAAAAAACCCCACAGGATCATGGAAAATTGAGACTGAAACTAATTGTAGCCTATCCAGGGAGATGCCCAGAAAACTGGCTTGTCCCTGAAATTGATGTGCTCCAAATCTCACGACTAGTTTGTGATTAGATGGAAAGCTTTATGTTCGATTGTGGGATTTAAATAAAGGCGTTTAGAAAATTCAGTTTGCTTCATGACTGCCCAGCAATTCAAGCCACTACCAGTCATTCATTGTCAGGACAGCTCCTGTTTTCTGAGAAGGGTCCATCCCTTCCTAAGACAGCTGAGGAGTAGCTCCACCCAGACCCGGAACGCAAGAGATTTCAAAGCTTCCTTCGTGGGCTTTGGGAGCTGTGGAGCTGGATGGGGAAATGAGGGATCGCTGAACCGTGTCAGCGCAAGTAAAGAACGCTTACCTGAAACTTCCCATTCCTACCCGTGTGCATATGTGCGTGTGCATATTAGCACAAAATAAGCATGCAGACAAGCTTAGCTCACTGCCTGGCGCAGAGTGGGTTTCAAGAAATGTTAATTCCGTTGCCCTCCTTTTGTGTGTTTGACCTGGCTGCTGCCTCCCTCTTCAAAGCTCTTGACCCATCCAGATTCCACCTGCCTTCCCACTTGGTAGAATCCCAGGAATCCCTGGAGGAAGTGCTCCTTCTCCCAAATTCTTCTAGCACTTGCTCTCTGGATTATGCGATTTAGGATTGAATTACACCCAGCTTTGCATGGTCCTCTAATTGTTTCTCATGTTTGTGTCATGTCTCTCCTCTACCCCCGACCCCACTATGAGTTCACAAGCACCCCTGACCATAACGGGGAGATGAACTGGAGCCAGAATGGCTTGGCTCAGTCCTGACCCTGCCATGTACTGAATAAATCATTTAATCTCTCAGGTTCAGTTTCCCCAACTGCAACACCGAGATAATGGCACCACCTCACAGGGCTGTTGCTGGGATAATAGGTGTGAAAGCGCCTAAATCGTTGTACAAATGTAAAGTGCTGTTATTATCACCTCCGCTGAATCTAGTAGAGCCCCTGCAAGCCTCCCTGCCTGGTGGAGTGTAGACGATAACTACCTGATTGATTGAATACAGAACAGCTTTGTGACAGCTCCTGTCATAGGCGCCAGGGAGCACAGGTTTGAGCCTAATCCTGCAATCACTCCCTTCATTGACAATGCACACTCGCCTGCATTTTACAAATCCCTAAGTACTCTCAGCCTTCAGCTGATAAAGCAGGGGCTGCCGCCCTGTGGGCAACAAAACCGCGCCCTCACAACAACCCGAGGCTGCACCACAGCACCCTTGACAGGCAGCACTGGGTGGCACATGGAGATATCAAAGCTGCTGCTTTTACTGAGGTGAGGATGGTTGGGGATGGGTTTTCCAGGGACCCTCCTCTGCAGAAGACTCAGCAAGCCCAAAGGAGCACGAATCCTTTTTGTTAAAGGTAACAGAGCCTCAGTGGAAGCTTGTAGAATATTTCTCTGCCACACTTTACAAATGAGAAAAAAAGAGGGTGCAGGCAGTAGCCACCCACAAGCAGCGAAAAAGAGCAGTATTTGCTTTGGGAGGTTTTGATAAGAAGCCAGGCAGTTACTTTTCCCATCTATGTTGAAAACTCTGGTTTGGGCTTGCTGGCGAATGCCGTGCAAAGCTCATCTTTTGTTAGTCTGCCGAACAATGTTATTGGTTATAATTGGGGCAATTATGGGCTGCTTGAGGAAGCTAAACACAGATGTTTAAGCGCAGGATCAGGGTATTCAAGTCCAAAGCAGTTTGCTTTAAATAGTCCATTTCCCGAATCATCCTGCCTTACTTGAAATTCCCCCAGAACTTGCCCATGTTCAGAGCGAGATTGGGGGAGGAGGGGCTGGGTAGTGAAGCCTGGGGAAGCAAGACCGAGGGAGAGAGATGCACAAAGAGAGGAGGAAGAAAGAAGGTGGCTGAGAGAGCCTCGAGAGTTGGGATGCGGTGACTATGAACGGAGTATTCTGCATGACCTGGGCAAAGACCTTTAGGTGGGGGAGATGGGCAGGGGGAGAGAGATGCCAAGCAAGAGAAGAGCCCTCTAAATGAATCAGGTTCTAGGAGACCAAGGTCACGCCCGTAGAAATGCCCTCTGGAATTCACACGCCGTGGCGCTCAGCAGTGTGTGTACACAGGTGAAGCACACTCCCCAGGTCTGGCGCTTCCCCATTATTTGTAGCAATTTCTGTTGGGGGCAGAAGGGAGAAGGGCTCCCTGTGGATTAAAAACTCCCATCTGGATGGCATCAAGTTCAGTGATAGGCGGAGAAGCAGCCTGCACACCGCATCGGAGAGGAAAGGAAGCCACGGAGAGAAAACCCTCATGAGGGGGCCAGGGGCTTCCTGGGGGCCGCCTCGTGGAAGGCAAACCCCCTCCCAAGTGCCTGCCCCTCCCCTGACCTCACTCCTCCAGCAGCCTCCTTTCGACACAGAGCAACAACCACGTAGGGGCCACAGCTGGGGAAGCAAAACTTTTCCTCATTTCCAAGTTCCCCTCTTTCTGTTTCTGCATCTGTCTGCGGTTAAGAAAGAGCCTTAGCCCTCCCCCGTTCCCCACCATCCAAGCGCTGCAAAGGAGATGAATGAAGAAACCATCTCGCAAGAGGCCAGCAGCATCCACACTGGACAAAGGAGAGAGGCCGAGGAGCCAGACCCTGGTGGCCCTGCCCTCCCGGAGCTCCACGCAGTTAGTCCAGTTAGTCGCGGTCGGGCTGGGGGCCCCGTGCAGTTGCCTACCTGAGAGCTGTCAGTCCCCGGCTCCCTCCGATGGATGTGAGGCTCGGTTCCGCTGTCTCAGCCACACCAGCATATATATCCTCTCCCCCACGCACAGCCCTCCCCTTCCCTGCCCACCTCCATGACACATACACACACTGACCCCCTTCAGCAACCAAAGAGCAGAACCTGCAAGCCTTCTGGCTGCTCCGTTTCCCCGGCTCTGCCATCAGACCTGTGACATCCCCACCTCCCCATCAATCCATTCTCAAGCCTGCTTCACCTGGACTCTGTTCAGCCAGGATCCCACAGCTGCCTTCCCTGTGCTTCCAGAGGCTCTGCGAGGACTGACGGGGAGCTCTGGCAAGTCAGAAAAAAAGCCTCCTGGTGACAGTGACGAGGCAGACCCCAAATCCTGGACTCTCCTTGAGCAACCTTTTTGCCTGAGGAGTGAAGAATAGGAGGCAGGCAGAAGGCAGGGGAGCTCACGCCAGGCTCCCACCGGCACGGAGGAGCCCAGGGCTGAGCTAAGCCAAGCCCCCACCTAATGTCACTGCCCCTAACTAGGCCACTCAAGGGGTGGCTCTACCTGCCCTGGGCCAGGTCAGGAGGCATTTCCACAGGTGCCCACAGCATGGTGCGATGGAGAGCGCTGAGACTCAAGGCTCAGATGGAAGTGTCTGAAATTCGGCTGTACAGTCAGAGCAAGGCACATCTCTTTGTGAACCTCAAGTCCTCCTTCTGGAAAACGAGTCTAACACTGCCCAGGATGGTTGTGAGTAGAAAAAGGAGATTCTGTTTGAATCTGCAACACACGAGGCCCTTAATGAATGTGCTGCATCCTCCCTCTCCTCTCAGCCCCCTTTTCACACTAATTAGTACCACCTGGATCTAGAAATCCCATATCAGTGTCTGGTGTCACAACAGAGAGCTTTTAAAGCTTCTGCACCTTAGGGTGCCACTACCGAGTGCCCTGGAGGCTCAGAAGCTCTGGAAGCCTCCCTGTCCCTTACTGCAGAGCCTCCTTGTCTTCTGCAGTCGCTGGAGGTTGTGGGCTGCAGGAAGGGAGCTCACAGGCTGAAGGCACAGGCTCAAGGGTTTAGCATCCTTGGGGACCCCACCTTTCCTTACCTTAGGTGAATTGCACCATGACCCTGTCCTTAGTTTTCTGAAGAGGGTCTAAAATATTCTAGAATCCCAGGGTTTGAACCTGTGTCGTCCAAGGAGCTCAAGCACTCTCATATGGTGAGTCCAGCTCTCTTGTCTACCCACGACTGGGTGGAGAAGGATTGAGGGAAGCATCTGCCCTGACTGTGAAGGGTATAGGGTTTCTTTTTGGGGTAATGGTAATGTTCTGGAATTAGATTGTGGTGATGGTTGCACAACATAGCAAGAATACTAAAACCCACCAAATTATATGCTTTAAAATGGTGCATTTTATGTTCTGGGAATTACATCTCAATAAAAAGAAAATAGGTAGAAAGACAGCAAACATCTGCTCAGGTTAAGAGCAACAGGTTCTGAGAATAAAACGTCCCTTCCATCTATGTTCACAGCAAAAGGGCTCAGGAGACCAGCATACTCACAATTCTTCACTTAGATCTCTGTTGCCCAAACCTTACACTGCAGGTCACAGCTAACATTATGGACCCTCTGGGAAACTAGCATGTTCACTGAATGACACGGGGTCACTTTTGCATCCTGATGTACTTCAGGGTCTCAGACCTGGATCCTGATTTCATACATGATGTGGCAGATACTGGTGGCTGCCTACTCAATCCCCATTCCCCTGTTCTTCCTTACTAAACGGTACCCTTGATTTTAATCTAGGCATCAATGCACTGAGCTAAAAGACTACATTTCCCATTGGTCAAGGGTTGCCAATGAGCATTAAGCTGCAGGTCCTTGGGTGGGGCTTCCAGGAAAGCTCTTTTAAAGGGGGTCAACTCGCTAAAGGCCTCTCTCTCTTCTTTGCCCTCCCTCCATCCTGCCTGGGACACAAATGTGATGGCTGGAGCTCTAGCAGCTATCTTGGATTACGAGATGAGACAACTTTGAGGATGGAAGCAATGAGTAAATATGATGGAACATAAAGATGGAAGGATTTTGGGTCCCTCATGACTAATGGAGTGGCCATATCAATGTTGGACTTCCAAACTTTAACCTTTTTTTTTTTTTTTTAAAAACAAACCCAAACCTTTATTTCAAATGTCAGTCAGGATTCAGTTACCTGTTGCTGCATAACAAGCCACATCAAGGCCAGAGGCTTAAAACAACAGACCACATATTTGACTCATGATTCTACAGATTGGGAATTTTGGCTAGGCTCAGCAGGGCAGTTCTTCTGGTCTCAGCCTGACTCTCTTCTGCACCTGCAGTTGGACTCAGAAGGTTGGCTGGGTGTCAGCTGGGGACCTTGGTTCTCTTGCACGTGTCTTATCCTTCATGGGTCTCTCACATCCCTTCAGCATATTAGCCTGGCATGGCCTCATGGCAAACCTGAGGTGAAAGCACAAGCAAATACAATCAAGCAAGGGAACAATCACAAGCACATGGAACCTCTTGAGACCTAAGCATGGAGTTGGCAGTCCATTGCTTTTGCTACATTTGTTGGCTAAGGCCAGTTGCAAGGCTGTCCAGAGCCAGGCTGGGTGGAGACTACGAAGTCCCAGGATAATAGAGGGTGGCTATGCAGAAGCCATTCATTGGAGGCATTGGAAACGTTAACTTCCTAAGATTTAAGCCATTTAGTTGGGTTTTCTATTACATCCAGTGGAAAATTGCCTTAAACAACACACCTACCTTTGAGCACCTTGTCATTCCCAGGATGTTGAGGCAGCTAAATGCTTTTCTTCCCTTGCAGTTGAGGAAGAGAAAGAGCAAGAGTGAAAAGTCACTTAGCTTCTCTGGACTTTTCTTTCCTCATTTACCAGATAGAAGAGTTGAACCCAATGACCTGGATATTCTTGGTGGATTGAATGAAGCTGCATGTGATGGCAGGCTGTCTCCTGTGATCGATGGAGAAGGGCAGGATGAACCCAGGAGGGAGTTTAAAACCAGTGTTGGGTGGGGGAGTAGAAGAACCTTGCCCCTCAGAAAAGCACAAGTAGACTAGAAAGGGTTCAGACTGTGTGGCATTTGTGATGGCTTCAGGGCCTCCCCCTTGCCACAGAGCCACTGACACATGGCACCTTGAGAGCCATGGGCTTCTCCAGCTGCCCCCTGCTTTTCTGATTGGCAGGATACATTTATTAAAATAGTTGGAAAGGAAAGGTCACATGTTCTTATTTCTACTGCTTTGTGTGTATGTGTGTGTGTGTGTGCGTGCAAGAACTTGGAATTAATAAAATTCTTGGCTGGGCATGGTGGTTCATGCCTGTAATCCCAGCACTTTAGAAGGGCAAGGTGGGAGAATGGAGTTCAAGACCAGTCTGGGTAACACGGCAAGACCCTGTCTCTATAAAATATGAAAAACTAGCCAGGTGTGGTGGTAAGCACCTGTAGTTTCAGCGACTTGGGAGGCTGAGAAGGGAGGATCACTTGAGCCTGCGAAGTTGAGGCTGCAGTGAGGCATGATTGAGCCACTGCACTCCAGCCTGGGTAACAGAGTAAGACCCTGTCTCATTAAAATAAAATAAAATAAAATTCTTATTTCTTCTGCTTATGAGGTGGTGGAAGTTCACTCCTGCCCACACCAGCTTGGCATCTTTGCAATAGAGGCCCAACCAGGGAGGCTACAAATATTAGAATCCACTCTGTACTGACAGGTAAGTTTTGAGGCAGATTGAGAAAACCCTTTTTTTTTTTTTTTTGAGACGGAGTCTCGCTCGGGCTGGAGTGCAGTAGCCGGATTTCAGCTCACTGCAAGCTCCGCCTCCCGGGTTTACGCCATTCTCCTGCCTCAGCCTCCCGAGTAGCTGGGACTACAGGCACCCGCCACCTCACCTGGCTAGTTTTTTTTTTTTTTTTTTTTTTTTTTGTATTTTTTAGTAGAGACGGGGTTTCACCGTGTTAGCCAGGATGGTCTCGATCTCCTGACCTCGTGATCTGCCCGTCTCGGCCTCCCGAGAAAACTCTTAAAATTGTCATTAGAATATCTCAGTAGAGGAAGTACAGGGGAAGGAGGCAGCCGCAGCTGGGCCCAATGTTGAGCTCAACACACCTCCGCCCACCTGCCAATTTTCCCCTCTCAGAGTAAAGAGCCTCTCCCGGCCAGGTATTTGACTGCTTGGAATTTACTGATTAATTATGGCGCCTACCTCCAATTGGTCTCCTTAGTAACCACGTTAGCAGGGTCCCACTGGAAAAGCTGCTTCTTACTCAATGAGGGCAAACTCTCTTCACGTTTTAAAACACTTTTAAGTCAGAACACAATGAATGTTAAAAATAGAGGGACACACACATTTCTTCACAACTTTGCATCAAAATACGGATGGACTTTTGAACTACTGAGGGCAAGTTGCATTTTAGTAATCAGTAAGAGCTAGGTTTAAAGGAAGAGTTGGGTGAATACAGTTTCAATGCAAATAGCCAATGATTGCCTTTGCAAGTACAGGTTTTACTACCAGAGTATCCAGCCTTGTGCTGGGCTAGGTGATGTGAGAACGAAAGATATCTTCACCCTTAAGAAGCCGGCCCAGGGGACAAGTTAGATCGATGAATGGTGACCAGCACAACAGCATTTGCTATAGTGACTCAGACTATTCAAGAATTAGGGGGTACATGATAAGGTGCTAATTGTGGATCAGACTGGAAGTGAAAGAGAAGTTCAAGAGAGGAGAGTGATGTTCAAGTGATGTTTATCTTATTTTTTGAATGATGCGTTAAGATACTGAGGACAAATTGCACGTTCTGTGTGGGCAGGGAAGTGGCCACTGGGCTTTAGTACAGGCAAGTAGAAGGATTAGCGGGTGTATTAGTCTGCTTGGGCTGTCATAACCCAGTGCCACAGACTAGGGGGCTTCAACAACAGAAGGGAATTTTCTCACATTTCTGGAGGCTGGGAATCTGAAATCAAGGTGTCGGCAAGGTTAATTTCTTCTGCGGCCTCGCTTCTTGGCTTGGAGATGGACGTCTTCTCCCTGTGTCCTCACGTGGCCGCCCCTCTGTGTGTATCTGTGTCTTCATCTCCTCTTCTTTTAGGAACACCAGGCCTATTGGATTAGGGCCCACCCTAATGGCTTCCTTTACCCTAAATCACCTCTTTAAAGGCCCTACCTCCAAATGCAGTCACCCTCTAAGGGGCTGGGATTAAAACTTCAGCATAGGAATCTGGGGGAGGGGTGTACAGTTCAGCCCATAACAGGGGGATAATGAAACTCTGCTCATCACATAATGGAGATACAATCCCAGAAAGGGAACTAAAGGTCACCGCAGGACATGAGTGAATAATGTGCACAGGGCATCCTTTCCACCCTCAGCCCTGAACCCAGGAGCTGGAATCCCTGGACACTAAGCTGACAATGTGCCCATCATTGCCATGTCACAATGTCCTGGGAACATCCCATGCAGGTCCCATGGCTATATCTTCAGAGCCCCATCAATACGGCTAGAAGCTCTGTCCTGAAACTTGAATGTTAAGATCATAGAAACCTAAAAAATGCCATGCTCAGAATAAGAAGGCATCCAGGCGTCCAGGTGTCCAGGTGTCCCAGCATCCAGGCACTTCAGAAGCCTGATCACAGTCCCCGAAAAGCTTTGTAGGATAGTGCAGTTGATTTGAGTGCCGTGGAGGAGGGTCTGATACCCTTTTGTTTAATAATTTTTCAGAAATAGGTGTATGTTCCATGTTGGAGAGCCAACCCCCTCTTCAGCTTGTCACCTGTTAAATTAGTCACAGGTTTCGTAGGTTAGCTCATTTGCTCTCACAACTCCACTCTTTGTGGGAGCCTCTTGGGGCTCCCTCCAGCCCAGATCTCCCCTTAGATTTGGGTACCATAATACCAGCACCTTTGAGATGTTCTCACTCAGATGTCACCTTGATGCTCACAAGGATGTTGTGATATCCTTGCTAGCTAAAACCCCCATCCGCATTTTCAGTGTCAGTGATGACAGTCCCCCAGCCACTCTGTTTTATAACCTCAGCCATCTTTCTTCTCACTCCTTCCCTCATCTTTGTATTCAGGTGTTACCAAATGTAATCAATTCATCTCTATCACTGTTTGTCAGAGTTCCTAGGGTGCACATTCTCTCTCCCCACTCTCTTTCTTCAATCTATCCTATACACAGCAGCCTGCTTAATATTTTTAAAATGGTATTTTCATTTTGTTTCAATACCTTGTTCCAGAATTCTGGTTTAAAGGTAAAGAATGATAGTAGTAAAAGGTAGTGACCCTGAACTCCAAATGCCAGTGGTTGAGTCCTGGCTTAGCCCCCACATTGCTGTATGACTTGAGCCAAACCACTCCTGCTACCAGGGCCTTTTTGTAGAGATGGGGGTCTCACTATGTTGACCAGGCTGGTCTCAGACTCCTGGCCTCAGCAATCCTCCTGCCTAGGCCTCCCAAAATGTTGAGATTACAGGCATGAGCCACAGCACAACCACAGCCTTGAATTCTTATTCTTTAAAATGGGCATAGGGACCAGGTGCAGTGGCTCACGCCTGTAATCCCAGCACTTTGGGAGGCCAAAGTGGGAGGATCGCTTGAGGCCAGGAGTTTGAAACCAGCCTGGGCAACATAGTGAGACCCTGGCTCTATGAAAACAGAAAAATAATAGGCATAATAATACCTAACAATGGTGGTGTGATAATTTATTCAGTTAATGTAAATGAAGGAGCTTTGAAAACTATAAAATTGCAGACAAATACAAAATATAATGATTATTGCTCAAGGCCATCTCAAGTACAACCAACTCTTATGCCTAATTAAATGGTGGCCTTTTCCTTTTATAAGCTTACATAATTTTTCTGGATGATATGTCTGGACAATTGTTATTTCCAGATTTGCAGTTTGCATTGCAGAATGCACCTCGTACTGTTCTCTGCTGGTACTACATTTTGCTTCTCTTGAAAAACTGGAAACTGCTGGAGGGAAGCAACTTATATTCTTTCTTATTTCTATGCAACTGAGCACAGTGCCAGGCACATTGAAGTCAATCAATTTCACATGCATGCATTGGGCACCCAATGCTTGTTGATATGCAGAAGGCATGTATTAATGGGCAGGGGATTCAATACCATATAATAAAAATTTCTGCACTCAAAGAGCTCACAGTCTGGCTTGGAGGGTGAGCTGCAAGAACTAAAAAAGGTACAGATGGCATTTCTAGTGTTAGCAAAAGACACCTGGCTACTTAAGGGAAATGCATCTCCTCCAGCTGGGATGGTGGAAAAGGTTTGGCCAACAGGGGAGATTTGAGCAGGGTCTTGAAGGATGGGCGAGATTGGACAGGCAGAGATGGGGAAAGGGTAAGAGCCAGCAGGCCAGGTGAGCTGGCCTAGGGGAGGCTTTGTAGAAGGGAGCAGCAGCAGACGCTGGAAATGCATGTAGGGTGAGACTGTAAAAGGCCTTGAAAAGTGGCCTCAATAGCTTACACTTTACCCAGTGGGGATTAGTAGGGCACTGGGAAGACATTGAATGTTTCTGTGCATGGGGAGTGATGTTATGGCAGTATTTTAGGAGTGGTCATCAAGGGCCGACACTAAATACTTATTGATTGGGAGAGTGGGAGGGCCTCTGTAGGCGTTCATCTGTCTTTATGTGGCTGGTTCTGTATGGATGACTGCAGCCTCAAAAGCCAGCTAGAAATAGACATACAAATGGTCCAACAACTACACTGAAAGCTTTTTATTTTTTCAGCGAATAGTGTCACATGAAAATCTCCTAATCCCTAGATGTTTCCTGTTTCTAGAAAAGGAAATCTCAAATCTCAAATCTTTCCTTCACTACCACCATCAGAGGTGTGACAGCCTGCCATGGTCCGAACCCGTGCCTAAATGGAAGAGAGTCCCTTCTTTCTGCTTCTCCCCTGCTCCTCATCAAAGAGTGTTGGTGTAAAGCTGGTGAAATGCCATTTCACAAAATTGTGTTTTTGTTCACGCAAGATGACTATCTTCCCAAAGCTATTTTGTGGTTCTGGAAAAGGAAGATACGAGATAGAATTTTTTTTTTTTTTTTGAGAAAGAAAATAGTTTTAGTCCTTTGCAAAATAGAATAATAGGTCTCTAAGATTTCTAAGTTCAGGTTTTCGATATTAATTAAAAGACATTGCCAGAACACCTTGTTGTAACCTTCTCCCTCCCCCATGGCTTTCCCCACCCTGCCTAGGCTTCTGCTGGCTACATAAAGACACAGAAACACACACACCCACACGTGCACACACGTATACACAGCTGGTAGTTCCAGCTCTGTCTGCCATCATTACAATCAAACAGCGTTTACCAAACATCCACGTGAGCTGGCGCTGTTAGAATTATTTGCGAAATGTATCTCGCTGAAACACATGAACACAGCGCCTAAAAAAACGTGAAGCCACATGGTCAGTTAAGATAATATAATTGTTTCACCGAGGATAAGGTATGTGATTAACCTCTGGTGTCTTGTGTAGCAAACTGAGTGCTGCAAATCCCCAGGAGAGGAACTTTTTCAGAGTGACTGACGGGCACCTGCTGAAACTTTGCTGCGCTTTTCCCTGTGGCGTGTGCCCCAGTGTTGAAGAGGTACCCAGGCCTGGCTCCAGGAGTCCAGGCTGCTATCCTCCTGACAGATAAGGCTAAATGAGCATGGGGCACCCTCCTGGGGAAACACATCTGTATTCCATGCTGCTGCAGGCTTCCCCTGGGGCCACATCCAGGACCTGAATGTTTTATTGAACCATTAATGGTGAATTTTCTGCTTGAATTCCCTGCTGCTTGGAGACAAAAGGCATCAGAGGGCCCTGAGTCAGGGCTCAGGGTTTGGGTGGAAATGTTCTTATTTGCATTCCATAGCTCTGTGCATGTGCATACTCTAAACAAGACCAAGCCACCCCTCCCCCTAAGCTAACTGTACATATTGGTGTTCATTCATTTGACACACATGCATGGAGGGCCTGTTAGTGCCAGGCACCATGCTAGGGGCTGGGCACAAACAAGAATGAGACTGAATCCCAGCTGAAACGCACCGGAGCCCTCGAAGCTTAAAAACTGCATTTGGTACCTACACAAAGCAGTACATGTACCAAATGTGAATAGGTTCTGGAAGGTGTTAATGAACAACAGACTCAGAAGAGGGTAGTAAAAGGAAGGTCAGATAATCGTGCTGCGTAAAATAAATACAGACGTGGATTGGTGGGAGACAAGAAAGCAAGCGTTGATGTAGTGATTTTTCCTCCTTTTCATCCCTCCCTCCCTCCTTTCCTCCCTCCCTCCCTTCTTTCTTTCCTCCCTCCCTCCCTCCCTCCCTCCCTCCCTTCCTCTTTCTCTCTTTCTTCTCCGAGTTTCACTCTTGTTGCCCAGGCTGGAGTACAATGGCACAATCTTAGCTCACTGCAACCTCCACCTCCTGGGTTCAAGTGATTCTCCTGCCTCAGCCTCCCAAGTAGCTGGGATTACAGGCATGCTCCACTATGCCTGGCTACTTTTTTTTTTTTTGAGACGGAGTCTCGCTCTGTCGCACAGGCTGGAGTGCAGTGGCGCGATCTCAGCTCACTGCAAGCTCCGCCTCCCGGATTCACGCCATTCTCCTGCCTCAGCCTCCCAAGTAGCTGGGACTACAGGCGCCCGCCGCCACGCCCGGCTAATTTTTTACATTTTTAGTAGAGACAGGGTTTCACCGTGTTAGCCAGGATGGTCTCGATCTCCTGACCTCGTGATCCACCCGCCTCAGCCTCCCAAAGTGCTGGGATTACAGGCGTGAGCCACCGCGCCTGACCTCCTGGCTACTTTTTTGTATTTAGTAGAGATGGGATTTCACTATGTTGGTCAGGCTGGTCTCAAACTCCTGACCTCAGGTGATCCATCTGCCTTGGCCTCCCAAAGTGCTGGGATTACAGGTGTGAGCCACTGTGCCTGGTCAAGATTTTATTTTATGTTCTTATATATATGGTAAAGTAGGGAGAAAAATTTTAAGGTTAGATGAGAGGACCTTACATATCTAGAGTCTTTGCAAGCAATACAATATTTTATACTGAACTATTTGCTGAATGAATAAACATTCTACCACAAAACAATTGTCCCAATAATTTCCTGAGCTGGAAAGTTTACTTACAGAATAGGAAATGGTATTTTCCCCACAAAAGAGAGTTTTTATTTTTATTTTTCTGATTATAGGAGCAATACATGCTCAGTGTAAAAACAATTTCAGACTATACAAAAAAACTATAAAAATGAAAACAATCTCAACTCACTGCAACCTCCGCCTCCTGGGTTCAAGCGATTCTGTAGTCCCAGCTACTAGGGAGGCTGAGGCAGGAGAATGGCTTGAACCCGGAAGGCGGAGGTTGCAGTGAGCTGAGATTGTGCCACTGCATTCCAGCCTGGATGACAGAGTGAGACTCTGTCTCAAGAAAGAAATGGAAAAAAAAAAAAAAAAAAAGGAAAAGAATCCAGTTAAGCTTATATATTACATTTTTTGGTCTTTTTATTTTTTTTAATTTAGAGGCAGAGTCTCGCTTGCTGTGGTGCCCAGGCTGGAGCGCAGTAGCACTTCTTCTGTTTCTTGACATTGATTTTTTGGAGGGTTCTGGCCAGTTGTCTTTTGGAATGTCCCCATTCTGGATTTGTCTGGTGTTTCTTCATGATTCGATTCATTAGGAGGAAACTAAATTTGATTAATTAGTCGATATAGTAACTGAACAGTCTTCCATTGTAATGATAATTTTGCCTTTCTAGTCAACAAGGAATCTGTGAGGTGATAACCTTGAGACTGTGTGATTATTCTGTTTCTCTATAACTCTTTATCCAATATATTTTTTGATGATTCTTGCTGGAATCAGTGATTATGTTGGGGATTGCACAATGATAATTTTCTATGGCTCCATCCTCATTTATTCATGGTTTTCTTATAAAGAAGAGCTTTTCCCCATTTTGCTTCTCTCATTCTTTCTCTTTAGGAGCACTGTGGATGTATAGATCTTCAAAAAAAATAATCAAGGTACCACAAACACTTACTGTGATTCTTTTCTGATGTTCAAATTGCCCCAAATTTGGCCCATGGCTTCTGTGCTCCGGCCTGACCCCATTAGTTTTTGAACACTGTTGTCTGGCTCAGTGCGTTCTGGAATTACCTTGCACTTTCTGTGCCCCAAATCTCAAATCAACCCAAAAGAGAGAATCTGAATGGCCAGAGGAGAATCTCTTACTCCTCACCCTTTATCCCACTGGCGAAAGAGGAGGGTGGGGTAAGGAAAGGGCCCCATAAAACAGATATTCCTGCCGATGTTTGTGTGTGTGGAGTGGGGAGTGGGGGCAGAGGGCAGGTGGAAGGGGAGTCCCTTGGGTGGTGGAAAAATCTGGAAGGCTGAATACCCCAGGACTTCAAGATTGGGACCAGCGTGCCTATTCTAATCCTTTCCTATGTTGTCTTCCTGGGACATATCCGTTGCATGTTTCCATGTCACACTTATCTCTGTGTTCATTTGAACCCAGTTTTACCTGTATGAAAATGCTGGTGGGGGCATGACAGTGTTATTTACCTCCCTAGAGATGCACAGTCAGATAAACCCTGATAAACTCAGTTAATATGTACTGATCTCCTACTATGTGCCAGGAGAGATGATTTCACAGACATTATCTCACTTAGGCTTCAAAGCAACTGTGCAGAAGAGGTGCTATTATTCTCATCTGACAAGTGAGGAAATGGGTTTTAGATGAAGTAACATCTCAAGCTCATGTGCTGCGAAGGAGCAGAATCTACACTTGAATTCAGTTCTTCAGACCTCAGATGTGGTACTTTCTCTCCTATTCCTTACAGCCTGTGTGTAAAAACAACCCAGTTCCCTGATAGAGTCAATCACCGAATGTGCCCTGATTACTTACTACATGCTCACCACTGTACTAGGCATGTCCAAGGATACATCATTTATTAAGCACTGACTGTGTAATTTATAAATTACCCACTGACTAATTTATAATGGAAAGAGGTTTAATGAACTCACAGTTCCACATGGCCAGGGAGGCCTCACAACCACGGCTGAAGGTGAATGAGGAGCAAAGTCTCGTCTTACATGGCGCAGGTAAGAGAGTGTGTGCAGGGGAACTCCCCTTTATAAAACCCTCAGACTTACTCACTATCATGAGAACAACATGAGAAAGACCCGCCCTTATGATTCAATTACCTCCCACTGGTTCTCTCCCACAACACGTGGGAATTATGGGAGCTACAATTCAAGATGAGATTTGGGTGGGGACACAGCCAAACCATATCAACTTGTTTAAAGAGTTCTGCCAAAAGGATATTGACTTGGGTGTCAAGATACCTTAACTGACAATTAGATAACTTTTATATTGCGCATCTGAGGAATACCAGATATATACATAAGGCATATGCTCTGGCAGGATGCTGTGGCTCATGCCTATAATCCCAGCACTTTGGGAAGTTGAGGTGGGAGAATCACTTGAGGCCAGGAGTTTGAAACCAGCCTGGGCAACAAAGTGAGACCCCTGTCTCTACAAAAAATGAGAAAAGTAGTCAAGTGTGGTGATGTGTGCCTGTAGTCTCTAAGCTACTTGGGAGGCTGAGGTGGGAGGATTGCTTGAGCCCAGGAGGTTGAGGCTGCAGTGAGATATGATTGCACTATTGCACTCCAGTCCAGGCAACAGAGTGAGACTGTCTCTTAAAAAAAACAACAACAACAACAAAGTATATGTTTTAATCTTGATAACACTCTGTTATGGACTGAATTGTGTCTACCTTGAATTCACATGCTGAAGCCCTAATCCCTAGTGTGACTGTGTTTGGAGTTAGGGCCTTTGAAGAGGCAATTAAGGTAAAAAAAAAAAAACCAAACAGTCATGTAGGTGCACCCTAGTCCATGATGACTGGTGGCATAAAACATGAAGAGAAAGAGACACACACACAGAGGGCAGGCCATGAGGACACAGCAAGAAGGTGGTTGTCTGCAAGTCCAAGAGAGAGACCGTAGGAACAACCAAACCTGCTGCCACCTTGATGTTGGACCTCCTGCCTCCTGAATGGTGAGAAAATAAATATCAGTTGTTTAAGACACCCAGTCTGTAGCATTCTGAGATGGCAATCCTAGCAAATTAATACTCATCTTTTCAAGAAAGGAAATAGGATCTTGACTTCTCAGATAAAAGAGAACATAGTTCAGAGAAGTGAAGATGTTTTCCCAAGGTCCCCCAGATGGGAAGTGGTGATGGCGGAATTCAAACCCAGGTCTGTCTACACTAAAGCTCTGAGCCTTTCCACTGCACTCTCCTTTGATCTAGTTCTGGCACTGGCACAGCCGAGGTCCTGGGTAAATGCCATGAGGGCAGGGATGAGGTCTAATTTGCCTACTATTGTGTTCCCATGGCCAGCCACAGTCCCCGTCAGCACTTGAATGTTTGTTGGATGAATGTCTCTGCCTCAAAGAGCTTTATGATTCGGGTTAGGTAAGAAACCAAGCAAGTACTAACCTCCATTAACATCCAAACTGTTTTGGTGGAAGTTCTTGGAATAATAATTCAGGGAAGAGCATGTTCTGGGTGGACTGGAACAGCAGGAGAAAGTTTTAGAAGGTAGACAGGACCCTGCCTGGACCTCAGTTCTCAGGACGCCAGGACAAATGGTCATCACGATTTACCATCCACGTCCAATGGATTATTAATTTACTTTCATATCGTAAGTCATCCTGTGAATACTTTACAGAAGTGAGAATAAATGTACAGTAAAAAACAACTTTACTAAAAATTTTAATGAGAATGCAAACATAGCAGACCTCTTTGCATCAAATAAATTTTGAGCCCAAACACAATTAAAAATGAAACACTGCAGTAACGTGTCCTTTGTTTTTTGAGACGGAGTTTCGCTCTTGTTTCTCAGCTCACTGCAACCTCTGCCTCCTGGGTTCAAGTGATTCTCCTGCCTCAGCCTCCCAGGTAGCTGGGATTACAGATGTGTGCCACAATGTCCAGCTAATTTTTTTTTTTTTTTAATTTTTAGTAGAGATAGTTTCACCATGTTGATCAGGCTGGTCTTGAACTCCTGCCATCAGGTGATCCACCCGCTTTGGCCTCTCAAAGTGCTGGGATAATAGGCGTGAGCCACTGCGCCTGGGCCACATGTCCTTTTAACAAAAGCAGATGTTCCAGGTTCTTGTCACAAATTATTGCATGATGAAGTCCTTTCTGTTGATTAGCAGGGCAAAAATGTTACATTTCCTTTTTGTGGTTCACGCATTGATTCTTAAGACGTGGTTCACGCATTGATTCTTATGTTTGAGGACACTCACTTAGGATGGTGTCATCTGAGGCCTGAGAGCCTGAGATTTCACTTTAAGGATATATTTTACCATCATTATTCATGTCGACAGTGCCACTCTCTGTCTCTTTTCGCTTCATTTTCTGGTTCATCTAATAATATGGAATGCCTTTTTCTGTCCATCTTATTTTCTTTACCTTTATGGGTGGAAAATGAAAAATTCTGATTTGTCAAGTGTGTTCAATGAAGGCAAAAAGCAGCCTACAAAGATGGTGTCTCCTGTCTTCCTTTGTACCTTCCTGAGAGACGGTGTGTCATTCTTCGGGTAATAAGAAAATGAAAGGAACAGTTGGGAGATTCCTCAAAAAAACTAAAAATTGAGTTACCAGATGATCCAGCAATCCCACTGCTGGGTATAAACCCAAAATACAGGAACTCAGTATATCAAAGACGTGTCCTCACTCCATGTCTGTTGCAGTACCATTTAAGATAGCTAAGATTTGGAAGCAACCTGTGTCCATCGACTGATGAATGCATAAAGAAAATGTGATATGCGTGCACAATGGAGTACTATTCAGCCACCAAAAGCATGAGAGCCAGTCATTTGCAACAACATGGATGGAACTGGAGATCATTATGTTAAGTGAAATAAGCCAGGCACAGAAAGACATCGAATGTTCTTACTTCTTTCTAGGACCTAAAAATCAAATCAATTGAACTCATGGACATAGAGAGCAGAAAGATGTTTACCAGAGGCTGGGAAGGGTAATTGGGAGGGAGGTGGGGATGGTTCATCGGCACAAAAAAGTTAGAAAGAATGAATAAGGCCTATTATTTGATAGCATAGTAGGGTGACTATAGTCAATAATAACTTCATTGTATATTTTAAAATAAAGAATGTCATTGGATTATTTGTAACTCAAAGGATAAATGCTTGAGTGGATGGATGCCCCGTTCTTCATGACGTGCTTATTTTGCATTGCATGCTTGTATCAAAACATCTCATGTGCCGCCTAAATATATACACTTAGTAGATACTCACAAAAAGTTTAAAAAACAATTTAATTTTTTTTTAAAAAAAGGAAGGATGATGATTTGCTTCAGTATTACATCATCCTTCTAGGCAATTCCATCATTCTTCCATTTAAAAATTTTTTTCAGGCCGAGCGTGGTGGCTCACGCCTGTAATCCCAGCACTTTGGGAGGCCAAGGTGGGTGGATCACGAGGTCGGGAGATCGAGACCATCTTGGCTAATATGGTGAAAACCCTTCTCTAGTAAAAAAATAAAATAAAATAAAATAAAGAAAATACAAAAAAATTAGAAGGGCATGGTGGCACATGCCTGTAGTCCCAGCTACCTGGGAGACTCAGGCAGGAAAAATTCCTTGAACCCGGGAGGCGGAGGTTGCAGTGAGCCGAAATCATGCCGATGCACTCCAGCCTGGATAACAGAGCGAGACTCCGTCTCAAAAAAAAAAGAAAAATTATTTTCATCATTTTTGGCATGGTTGGGAGCAATTGTTACTTAACAGTTGGGTTACTTATCAGTTGTTCCCAACGATGGCAAAAATGGTGAAAATAATTTTTAGATGGAAGAATGATGGAATTGTCAGGATAATAATAATTGAATAACAATAATTCCCACGATAATAAAATAGTAAAGTATCTCAAGATATAAGAAAAATAAGGTCACCTAGATCCTGTAATGTCTCTTATACACATTGCCGTTAGATAAAAAGGATCCCAGTAGACCCATATGGTAATCGCAAAATAAAATACGTTTTATTTAATTAAAAATATGTAAATTCCCTCTTCGTTCTTTGCAAGACCTCTAAGAAGAAAAGGCATAAAGCAATCTTTATAAAGCGTCAGAGCTTAAAAAAAGAAACACAACGGGGAATTGGGAACGTTGGGTGAAGATAGATAGGCACTCCCGCTATGGGAGGCAGGATTGGCAGACAAGCACAACAGAGGGAGGCAATACAGGTGTGGGAGTCAGTGAGTAAATCAGATCCACCATTGCTGATGCTTTGCTGGGGAGAGAGGCATCAGGTTGGAGGACCAATGATGGCTGCTCATCAATTTGAGCCGCGTGGATGCTATTCTGCGGCAAAAAGCAGTGAGTCTGGAGGGTTTTGAGCAGGGTGGCATGAGGCATGCAAACATTTTCTTGGCTTTTTTTTTTTTTTTTAAACTAGGATTGTGGAGCTTTATTCCCAAGGAAAAATTATAGCTTTTAACATGTAATAAAAACTATACATAAGAATCTTTTTTAGTTTCTGTCCATAAGTTTATTGTCTTTATCTGAAAAATCCTCATAGAAAATTGTTTGGTTTAGCTCTCAGCAGCCTGCTCCTAAGCTCTGAGGAAGCTTACCTTCTTTTGAGCTACCTGATCTTTCTTCTGAGCAAGCGACATTTTGGGACGGTTCCACCTCTTCTTTTTAACTTCTTTCTTGGGCTTCTTTTCATAGACTGGATTCTCTCGTATAGCAGTGTGAGCTTTCTTATACATCTCTTCCATCATGTCTGGAGTTATACTGTTCTTTATGTATTGAGAGAACCGTTTCTTGTAAGCATCTTCATCTTGTTCCATTAAGTAGCGCATGTAATCTGCAACATTCTGGCCCAGGATGTGCTTCCGGTGTTTAAATTCCTTGCTTTCAGAATCATAACCAGGGAATCGTTTGGTACGGTGAGAGATAGACAAGCTTCCATCCACAGCTCCCTTCAGGGTGCCAAAAACTTTATTGCCAGTAATAGTTCTGGCAAGGCCTGCATCCAAATAGCAGGTAAAGGCACTTGGCTGACCATCAGTGCTTTCCACATTGTATTTATCACCAGTCACCTCCACTTGGCCTTCATAGATCTTGTCCATGCCAAACCTATTGAGAAGCCTGCGGGCCAGCAGCAGGCCAGTACAATACACTGCAGCGTAATTTGTTAGGCCAACCTTCACATCATATTTGGCAGCTCGTGTGCGTATGCCACACAGACTATCATATCCCCCTCTATACGGGCATAAGCAATCTGATAAATGATATCTCTGCTTGTTACATGAATGATCATCCTGTATTTGGGTGTGTTATATTTATTTTTATCCTGTATCACCAAACATTTCTGAGCATAGTAATCAGTTTTACCCTCTCGGCATCTTCTAAATTTCACTTGCTACCTCTTAAAGTAGGCCTTATTCTTAATAACTTTAACAAACCCTATCCTGCGGAACAGAGACCCACATCCGTGACTCAACAGAGACCTGCAGGCCCAGCAGCGCTAGGGGGCAGAAAGGGCAAGAATCTTAACATTGAATTCAGATCATTGTGCATTTATTTTCAAGTACTTCAGTAGGGACTGCATTCATTAACACAAATTAAAACCCACATGCTGTTTTCAAAGCCTATTAAAACTATACACCTGTTAACAAATAAGCTATTTAGTTCAACTCTGTTTCATTGGAAGTTGACACTGACTCCCCAGGTCTTGAATGTTTTAGGTGCCACACTGGCATGCCATTAGGGGTTGTGACGAAAACACCAGACGACTCATTCTGGGAAGGGGAAGATGAAGACTGAACGTGATCATAATCTCTAAAATGGTAAGAGCAGTGGATAAAGTGTACATGTATTTATTTTTCAAATGCTGGAGGAGTTTCATAGGGAAGAAGCTTATGGAACCATTATCCCAAGAGGTGGTAGTGCCTGCAAAAGTCATTTCAAAGATTAAGATACTTGCGGAGATGAGAGTTATAATTGGCTATTAGAGAAAATGGAGTGCTTTGGGTGGCGCACCCCAGAGGCTGCTGTCAGGGCTGTACATTTCCAGCTGCAGAGGCAGGGAGTCATACCTAGCGTGGCCCTTCTTGTATCCTTGGGAGGCAGTTTGCTCCAAGAGATGCATCTTGCTTTCAGAACACATTCCCATCGACTTTTTTTTTTTTTTTTTAAACACAAAACAATCGTTTATTGTTGACTGGGCTCAGGAGGTGGTTCTCACTGGGGATCTCTTGTGAGGTTGCAATAAGACATTGATGGGAGCTGCAGTCATCGCAAAGGCTGTCTGTTGATGCTGTCTGTTTGCTAGGACCTCCACTGGGACTGAGGACTAGAACGCATATGCTCAGCCTCTCCACTGTTGCCTGGGTTTCTTCACAACATGCAGCAAGGATTGAAGAGCAAGTGTCCCAAGAGAGAGCCAGGCTAAAGTAGCTTTCATAGTCTAGCCTTGGAACACACACAGTGTCACTGGTGCTGTTTTCTGTTGTCTTCCGTAGAAATGTGTCCCTAAGTCCAGCCTATATTCAAGACCAGGGGAATAGACTTCACCTCTTGAGGGGTGACCCATCAACTTGAAAAAAAAAAAACCTGGTTGTCATTTTATCATTGTCACACATTGATAATAATTATACCTAACATTCCCCCCATTCCACCCATTCAATGAGTCAATCATTCAATCATTTAGCAAATATTTTTTGTTAGGCATTTTGTCCAGACTTACATCTGAATAGGGCTTCGGAATTTCCAGAGAAACTTCATATCCAGTATTGGACTTGGTGTTCTCAACAACCATGCATGAAAGGCTAGGTGTGTTTAATTACTTCCACTTTTCAGATGAGGCAGTAAGAGGCTGGGAAACTCATCCAAAGTCTCTGAGCCGGTGTCTGGTCCAGAGGTCATTCAAACCCAAGTCTGTCCTGGAAGGGCATTCTTTCCACTCACCACCCAGAACACCGTCTTCCTCTCTCTCTCAAAATATCCAAGACTGGAGAGGAAGACACACAGCCAGAGAGACTTGCTCTGAGGTACTATGGCTTTTGCACTGGGTGACCACATGTGAGGTATTCGAGGCATTTGAGGGTGAAAGGCAGCGCTACTAATAATGACCCGGGGGTGACAGGCACGAACCAGGCACACTGGACACAGGGTCACTTCGCCCACAAATGCTCAAATAACTACAACCCAAGTGTCTTGTGCTTTTCTGCCAAATCATGCTTTATTTTTAAAAACCTCCTACCTCTTTAAGCAAAACCAACAAATGCTATCAATGCCACAAGGATACGAGTGACCCATACCTCCCTAGGAGAAGGCATGAGGGCATCTATGTGTTCACATGCAATTGCTTGGCCGGGTCCTGGAACCTGCTCCATTCCATGTGAACTGAAAGGTTTGGGATTGCTGGGCAGAGGCCTGCAAGGAGATGGTCCAGCCACCTCAGGCATCTCATTTCCCTCTCCTGCTGCATCACTGGTTGGGGAGGCAATAAGACCACATTCTGGAGAGAGTGGCATTGGGGAGCCATGGAGTGAATACTGGGCATCGGTGTAGACCTTGCTGAGCAGAAATGGCTGGGCCTTTGTACCCCACCCACCTCAGTCACTGGGTGCTGGGTGTCCCAGGAAGGACGCAGCCTCCAGTGGCACAGACCTCTCTAGTCGAGGCAGATCCCGAAGGAGCTGAGAGCTGGCGGCTTTGTGCTGATCATGCTTCCCACAGTCAGGCCCTAAGACTTTCCTTCAAGGTGGACCTGGGTGGAGCATCTCATGCCCCATCAGGCTGTAGAAAAAACCAGAAAATAGAAAGAAAATGTCTATTTAAAATTAGATATGGTCTCAGAATTTAAGGGACCCAGATCTGGTGTAGATTCTACCACTTGTTAGTTCGTGTGACCCTGGACGTGTCCTTTACCCTTCCTGGAACTCACTGTCCTCATCTATAAAAGTGAGAGAGCTGAATTAGCGTTGGAGCTGGCCCGGCTCCACCCTGCTGTTTTGTAGCCATGAAATCATTTAATACCTGGGCTGGGCAGACTTCTCTCTCTGTTAGAGCGGGTTGGAGCAAGGCTTTCTGCTCTTGGTTGGGAATATTTGTTATAGGCTATTCAAAGTAAACTAGAATACTCCCCAGAGAATAACGTTTTAAAGGGAACTGCAGAAAAATTTATTGTGACTGGTAAGTGGCTAAAGAACAGAAAATCCCTAGGGAGTGATCACATGCCACTTGTCACACTCGGAAAAGATTTAACCTATCCATTAATGGGAAAGAGTGTGTAGAGTTGTGGCTAATAACTGCATTGTGCCGCACTTAGCATTTATGAGGAACGAATTGTGTTTTTCCTGTTCTTTGGATTTTACTTCCTTCCTGAAAACCCTTCACCAGCCTCTTCGGTGTCTTGTAAGCATCAACTTCAAATGGCACATTGGATGTGAAAGGTTTTTAGAAACTAATGAATTATCTGTAGCTTTCCATTACTCTTATCTCCTGTTCCAAGGTAATTAAAAGATGCCTGTGCCATTGAGTAATTTCAAGCGTTTTGTCCAGTTATCTAATCTGCAGTGTTTATCTTCTCTGCATTGCTGAATACCTTCTTCTCTCCTGGTCGAATACATCTTGGAGGCTTCACTTCTTTGGTAGATTGCTGACACCAGGATGGCAGGTCATCCTGGCCCCCTGAGTCCTCTGGGCAGTCAGGTGTCAGCAGGGTGGAGTGGGAGCTTCAGTGATAGGTTGGCATCTTAGAACATTCCACCCCCTGACTCCTTGCGGAATGGGTGGGACGTAGAGTGAAAGCCAGGGACTTGGGGAGGCAGGAGTCTCTCGATGCAGAGTTCTGTCTTCTTGTCATCTGCTGGAGAGAGATTCAGGGAGCCATCACTTCTGCCAGGTGGGGGAGCCCAGATGCAGCCCCTTTGGGCAATGGAGCCAACTCTGTGCTGCTAGTCTTCAGTGGTGAGGAGGGGACAGGGAGCCAAAGTAGGGGGGCTTGTCCAGTTGGCAATGGTCATTTCTGGGCTACAGTTGAGGCAGCCCCTGAAGGGGCAGAGTTTTCTAGAGGTGACTTCCAAGGTGGGTTTTGAGGAAAGCAAGGGATCTTGAGGAATGGAGGGGAGTAGGGCACCATAAGGAAACACCAGCGCAGGACTCACATATGCTGGGAGATAGAGCTTGGCTGCCACCAGGGCCCGAATGGGGTTGGAAGGCAGATGCAGCAGAATGACTGTTAGTGATCAGAAGTGCTTCCTCTCTGTTTTCTGCCAGGAATCCTATGAGTTGGACTGGAATCACTACATGTTCTTGAGCTAGTGGGGAAATGCATTTGGAGCATTTGGAAGCTTTGGAGAATGGATCAGAGTGGGGAAGAGACTGCATGGTAGGGGAGCAGCCCCCTTAAGGAGACCATGGTAGCCCAGGTATGAGGAAAGGGAGGGGAAGCTGTTGTGGAAACGCCAAAGAGCTGTACATTTCTTGCTTAATGTCATCAATCCCTTCCAGGAACCTGGACCTCTGACCCTGGTAATATCCCAAACAGCTCCACAATGCATCATTGGAAATGTCACTGCCCTGCCCCTAGTTGAGCCCCTAACGTTGTAAACTTGGACTGTTATAAAGAGCTTACCAAGACTTCTTGGCTCAATCTCCTCTTGTGATTACAGCATCTTCACTGCTTCCAGAGTCATCTTATCAAAACACGGCTAGGAGCCTCTGCTCCTGCTCACACACCCTCTGAGTCACCCCATTGCCTCCAGGTGAGGCTGAGACTCCTCAGCAAGCGCCTCAGCTTGCTTTCCTTTTCTCATCTCCAGGATCCCCCCTCCCTTCAATCTAATAGAAAGTCACAGTTTTAATTTCACCACTGTTTTCGTCTTTATCACTAGTCCTCTGGATTTGAATCTCCTTTTCTCCTCCTTCCCCTGTGACCTCATCTATAGAACTCTACCATCTCTAAGGCATAGTCCAAATGTAGCTGGGTTCATAAAGTTTCCCAAGATTTCTCTGAGCAGAATCTGTCTTTTCCTCTTCTCTGCTGCCATAGCACTGTGACTACATGTAACTCAGTTTGTTTTGATCATTGTTTTTTCCTATCCTCCCCATGATCTGCTGGTAATTGAAGGGCAGGGAAGGTGTCTGATTGCTCTGTACCTTGGCATTCAGAGACAAGTTGTTCTACCCCTTGTCTTACTACTCTGTCTCCTGAAACTCGGACATCATTTATTTTTCTCTTCCTACGTGCTACTCCTCTTGGTGATCTTGGACCAAAAGTCCTGATTTTGATTTTCTGGAGAGCCAATGCTATTCTGCTTCCAAATCTTCCTCTGAAAGATAGTAATAACAAGTAATCTCACCAACCCTTTTCCTGCAGCAGAAGCTGTGATCACACAAGTTCCATTTTTCTCTGTCCTAAAACTCAGTGTGGTAACCCATTAAGGTCAGGAGGGCTGAATCCTGGGAAAAGTCCCATAGCCCCATTTTGCAGATGTGAGAAATGGAGGTCAATGACTACTTCTCAGGGGATGTTAAAGATAAAAAAAATCAGCTGGGCCTGGTGGCTCACGCCTGTAATCCCAGCACTTTGGAAGGCCGAGGCAGGTGGATCACGAGGTCAGGAGTTCGAGACCAGCCTGACCAACATGGTGAAACCCCATCTCTCTAAAAATACAAAAATTAGCTGGGCATGGTGGTACATGCCTATAATCCCAGCTACCCAGGAGGCTGAGGCAGAAGAATTGCTTGAACCCAGGAGGCAGAGGTTGCAGTGAGCCAAGATCACGCCACTGCACTCCAGCCTGTTGACAGAGCAAGACTCCGTCTAAAAAAAAAAAAAAGATAAAAAAATCAAACTGCTGGTGAAAGAGTGTCATGGGTAATGGCTATCTGGGGCTGGTATCGTGCAGGTGGTAAACAGCTGTAGGTAAAGAAAGGCAGATTTATTAAAGAAAGTAAGAAAATTTGTTGCAAGAAAGCAATGGGCAAGTCAGCAAGAGAGGAGCTGACTGCAAGGGGGTTTTATAGGATGGTGCTTGTGTTGGAGAAAGCTACGTGCAGTACTAATAATGCCAAGGTTGCAGTGAGCTAACTTGCAATTTTCTCTCAGCCGAAGGTCTGATGATAACTGGGCACAGAATGATTGTGAGTTATTTGTGCAGGAGGGCTATGTGTCCTGGACCATGAAGAAAGGCAGACTTGTGGCTTATCTGCCTTCTCTTTTTGCTGTCCTCTGCTCCCACCAGCCTTACTCTTTTTCCATTATTAGGGCTCTACAATGACGACTTTTGTTGAAAGCTTGAGATGTAACATTTAGATGATCCTTGACTTGTTATATGATTGTTAGATGCTTTAAAAAGTGTCACTTTACCCCTACTTATAATCTATAATATTAGACCTAAGGGTTCTCAGAAATACTTATCTAACTCCCTGGAGAGTGTGAGGAATAAACAGAAGGTAAGTGATTGGCCCAAGGCCACATAGCTAGTGGGTGCCACATTGTGTATATGATACAGCATTAACCCAACTATAGACAGAAGAGGAACTTCTGCTTGAAGCTAGGGATACTGAGGGCATGTAGATTTCCTTCCAAAACAGATAGACTTGGCCTCTTCTCAACATATTATTGAGTTGGTTGCCACAGCCACAATGATTGACTAAATTGGTCACCTAACTTAGTCACCCATAACCTTTTCCCAAAACAATATATGTAACTGTCTCAGACTCTGCCTTTGGGACATCACGCCAGAGTCAGTTTGCAAGCACTGCCACTATAGACAAAGGCAGTGTGAAAAGACCTGGCCAGTGGGGCAGAAATGCTCCTTCTAGGCCAACTTGAAGAGTTGTTCAGAGGATTAAAAGACAGTGGCTGCAGAGGGGCACCCTATAGCTCCTGACTAAACATTTAATGATGAGCACCCATATGAACTACTCTTTTTTTTTTTTTTTAAGAAACGAAGTCTTGCTTTGTTGCCCAAGCTGGAGTGCAGTGGCATGATTATAGATCACTGTGGCCTTGAATTCCTGGGCTCAAGGGATCCTCCCACCTCAGCCTCCCAAGTAGCTGGGACTATAGACATGTGCCACCATGCCCAGCTAATTTAAACAAAAAATTATTTAGAGACAGGGTCTTTCTGTGTTGCCCAGGCTGATCTAAACTACTTTTATATAATCTTGGAACTTGCATCTGGAAGAAGCTGTAGAGATCTTCTAGTTTAACCTCCTCAATGAGGGATGCCTGATGGATGGTCTAGAGTAGAGGCTTGCTACTCAAAGCGTGGGCTGCAGGCCAGCTGCATCAGTGTAATGTGCATACCTGGGATGCTGTTAAAACGATCTAAATGCTGCTCAGGTTTCTCTATGGAAAGGGGTTCTAACCACTCCCTCGTTGGAAAGCTTTGTTAGTTATTCCATGTGCTGAGTTGAGGTCTTCCTCTCATGATATACATCCCTTGGTTGGGATTCGGCCTTTTGGTGCAACACAGAGCCAGTCTTTCCTGCTTTCTCAAGGGCAATTGCTCAGTCATTTGAAGATAACCATCATTTGTCTCCTGAGTCATCTCTCTGCCTAAGAAACCCGATTCCTTCAGTTGTACATCGTGACCCGTGATTTCCTAAACCTTCCCAATCTTGCTCCCCTGCCTTTGGACAGTTTTCAGGTTTATAATGAATGCAGAGCCTCCTTCTTGAAAAGATTAGAGTTGGTTTATGACGACAAGAGCAAAAATGCAGCAAGGTTTATTGCTGCATTTATCTTTATTCCTGATAGAAAAGGGAAATTAGGATCAGGAAAAATGAGGAAGCAAATATGATAACCATAAGGATTAATAAAATTGATATAATCCGCGTAGAGTTTGGCTCTGAGCATCTAAACAGCAAAGGCGAAAATAAATGAACAATAGTTATGGGTATTTGTGGTTAAAAAGAAGAATGCGTACGAGACTCTCGTGGGAGATGTGTTTTTTCTTGACTCTAAGCTTCTCTTGCAAGTCATTTATTTATTTATTTATTTTAAAATTTATTTATTTTGAGACAGAGTCTCTCTCTGTCACCCAGGCTGGAGTGCGGTGGCATGATCTTGGCTCACTGCAACCTCTGCCTCCTAGGTTCAAGCAATTCTAGTGCCTCAGCCTCCCAAGTAGCCGGGACTACAGGTGTACCACCATGCCCAGCGAATTTTTGTATTTTTATTAGGGACGGGGTTTGTCTGTGTTGGCCAGGCTGGTCTCAAACTCCTGGCCTCAAGTGATCCAACTGCCTCAGCCTCCCAAAGTGCTGGGATTACAGGCATGAGCTACTGCACCCGGCCCTGCAAGTCTTTTTAAAAAATAAACTTTTAATCTTGAAATAATTTTAGATGTACTGAAAAGTTGCAAAGATAATATCAAATTCCTGCATACTCCTCATCCAATTCCTCCTAATGTCAACATCTTCTAGAACCATGATACATTTGCCAAAACTAAGGAACTGATACTGGTACATAACTGTTAGGTAAACACCAGACTTTATTTCGATTTCAGCAGTTTCCCCACTAATTTCCTTTTTCTGTTCCAAGATTCAATCCAGGATATCACATTAACTTTAGTCATCTGGTCTGCCTGTTCTCCTCTGATTTGCGAGTTTTTCAGGTTTTTCTGCGCACAGGGTTTTTATTGCTGTCCTTCTTGTTCTTGTTGGGAATGTTGAGTAATCTCTTTAATGGCAAGATTTATAACAAAAGAAAAGTCACATTTTGTGCTCCATCTCTTGTGATATTCAGTGAAAGTTGATATTAAACATTCCAGGCCATTTTAGTGAAAGATGATTTTGTAGACGGGGCCATTGGGGGCTTTTTGGTGATTTAACTTCAACAGTAGATAGGATTGAAGTCAGAAGTGGATGACTCTAGGCCTTCCTTCTTAAGCATCATTTCTCTTAGCAAGGCTTTCTAAAAGAGGTGGGAGTAGGTAGTTCAGGGTTACATTCTCTGACAATGGCCTGAAGGGATGGTATCTGTATTGCTGATTAAGAACAAATCCTCACCTTATAGGAAAATGGGTGATGTATGGTGGTTCTTCATCACGCTCATATAAAATCTATCTTCTTTGTTAGCTTAAAAATGTACTCTATGCAGAGATCCCCGCCCCTGCCCCTCCTGGCCCACCAGTTTTCTCTCCTTTCTATTAAACTTAGGAGATGGGTACTCTCAAAGATTTTTTCCCCAAGCTGTTGTTACCTGAGCTTTGGGGAAAAATAAGAACTGATGCCAAATCTAGTCCCCCACAGGAAGTGGGCTGTGGGAATAATGTGGTGATGTGGCAGAATCAGGCCAGATAAAAAGGAGCTGGGAAAGGAATGCATCATAACAGACTGGAAAATGTGGATTATTCAGGGAGAAACGGACACTGTGGTCTGGTTGAAGGAAACTTTCTGGCGAAGCAGCCAAGTCCTCAGCCGGCATAAGAATCTCTCACTGCTGATAGCAACACCTTGGCCTATTTCACATGGTGCATTATAGAATTTTGCAGCCTTGACAATAGGAATGAGTTCTCCTGCTCTAGATGAATAAGAGTTTCAGATATCAAATAAGCAGGGTGGTATTATTTGGGTAAAAATATCCATCTATAGAAATCTGAGGCCAGGTGATATTGTAATCTCAGATGGCTTCTGAAATGCAATATTTCCTTTCAAGGATGCAACATTCTTTGTTATGGGAGTTGTACATTAAATGCTCAAATTTAACTCATTAACTACTCCTGGGGCATTGGTGGGGGGATTGTAAAAAGAGTAGAAATTTCAGTCTGGTTGGAAACTGTGACATATGTTCAATTTAACTCAACAAATAATATTTTGTGGACATGCCACGTGGCTGGTACTGTGCTAGGCTCCGGGGATACAAAAATGAGTAAGACAAAGTTGTCAACTTTGAGGGTTTAATGGCTTCGAAGGAGACAGCATAACAGAAGTTCAACATAATGTGTTGATTCAGTTCTTCTAGGTCGATGTGTTTACAGGTCATTTATGTGTTCTTTACATTGCTTGAATTTTGCATCTATTATGGTGACTTTTGTATTATAATATCTAGAAAACCAGTGAAATGAAGAACAGGGGAACTTTGCATCAAAACCCACTGGAAACAGTGACAGCATTAGGTAAACATTAGAAGAGAGGCATTCGCAAAGTGCTATGGCAGCACAGAGTAGAGGTATTTCACTGAACCTGGGGGTTAAGGGACAACTTCCTGGAGGAGGTGACACCTGGGCTAAATCTCGAGATAAAAGAAACACTGGAAGTGAGGTGTAGCCGCATTGATAGGAACGCACAGGAACGCAGCAACGATGTTAGAACCACAAGCAGTTCTGTCCTATTCAGAGGTAAAAAGTGGTGGAATAAAACTAGTAAACCGTGCTCCAGAGCTTGCACTTCGACTTCGGGTGATGGAGAATCACAAACGGTTCTCATCAGGGCCTGACATTTTCGTGTTTTAGATAAATCTCACTGGTGACCACCTGAAGGATGAGTTCAATGGGAGACAGATTGGATACTGGGGATTCTGGAACGATGTTGGTTGGCGAGCACTGTCATGACCCCCTGTCCTTTTCTCTCTGCTGGGTTCCTTGACCAGTAAGACAAGTGTGGCTCCCTGTTGGAGGCTAGAGAGGGATCCCAAACACATCTGGAGCTTTGAGCATGAGAAGAAGTGCAGGCAAAGGCCAGTAGAGGGTTGCATTGGTGCACCATTATTTGCAATACCGAGAGAACACCCAAGGACCTGGGAGGAATTCAAACTTTCTGGCAAAGCCTAGGCCAGAGCCCACTGATCCAGAGGGCACGGGCTGCTGATTCCACAGGTCTTGGTCCCCCTCAAGAGGAACTGCCCTGCTGGGTTGAGCTGCTCTCTTTCCATGTGGTTGGGAGAGGACTGGTCTTCCCAAAGTCCCTGAGATCCTGAGTGTCTCCTCAGGGGTTTTAGTCAAGAGGCCCCCATTTGCCAGGCCACTGGGCCCTGACTCATAGGAGAAACAGTTCCTTCCCAAGTGGCCAGCTCCATGGGGCTTGCAAGAACTCAACATCCTGACCTGCATTAAGTGTTTGCCTACTTTCTTTGCAAGTAGGCAAAGAAAGGCCCTGAACCATTTAGCAGGCTCAGTGGCTTGAAGCGAAACCTAGCCAAAGCCAGGCTAGGGAGTGCTGATTGAGACTTGAGAAGAAACAAGAGATTCAAAGACATTGTGTAAACCTTACTGAAATATTGGACTATATTGCAAAGGAATTGTCAAAGAGCAAAAAACCAAAAAGTTTCTGGAAATAAAAAAATTATTTCTAAATTCAAAAAATGAAGTAGGTTAACAACAACAACAAAAAATGAAACAAACATTGATTTAGTAATTTGGACAATCAAAAGGGTGACCAGATCACTGATTACTTGTGGTCCCAGCTCAGCAATTAAATGATTCACAGATATTAAAAAAAAACAAAAAAGACAACCAATGAAGTCATGGTGTTCATCTTCTCAAAGGTTGTGTATGTTTTGCATTTTCACAGTATCAACTTCTGCAACATTTCACTGAACAGACTCAGTTCTTCTAGGTCAATGTCATTTACATGGATTGAATTTGGCATCTATTATCACTTTTGTACTGTAATATCTAGAAAAGCATTGACATGAAGAACAGGAGAACTCTTTATATCAAAACCCATTGCAAACACTGAAAGCAGCAGTTAAGGGAACATTTATAGGTTGAAATGTGTTGCAGCATTTCTCTTGCTTAAAAAGGATAGGTGGCTCATAAGTGGTTCATAGAAGCATCAAAATGGAGATGAAAACAATAATGTAAACACCACAGAATGTGACTCTGTGTGCTGGAACAAGTAAAATCGCACAATTTGTCAAAAGAGGAGTGCAAATAAGAAGTATGAGAGTAAATAAATGAGAAATTGGATTTTAATGGAAGCAATCTATTTTCCACCTGGTCCCTAATAAGTTGTTTGCTATGAAACTTTGTCAAGTATAATAGGGAGCCTTCAAAGTTCTTGTGTTGTTCCCAAAGCACACAGACCTCTTTAGTAAATGTCCAACTGATTAATCTTGTTGCTAATGGCAGAGCCAAGACTGAAACTACAGTGATATCATTTAGAATTCCAGAGTCCTCAAAACAGAAAAAGGTATTAGTAACACTGTTGATAGGAAGCTTGTAAAACCAACCAAAAACTGATGATAAATATACATGGAGCTAAGCAAAATGAGTTATTGAGAAATTCATTTAAAAAATGGTGCTCTTGGATATCACAGGCAATATGAAAGAGCAATTGCAATCATGCGTGGTTGGAGGAAAACCCCTGATGTGTAGGTAGAGTGTGAATTGGCTCGTGGCACAGGTGTGATGCATGGGAAACATACATGAGGGAAAAGAGCTTAGAAAACTTTTTGTCTTTGTCACTAAAAAGTTTGCGCTATCGAAAAGGTTATTCATTTAGTTGCTGATTAGCATGAGCTGTGGTATAGATTAGTAAATATGTGTTGGTATCTTTTCTGAGTATACTTACCTATGTGTATAGCAAGGCAGTGCACTGATTGATAAAGGTTTGCTCTGCAAGGTTTTTTGTTTTGTTTTGTTTTTTTGAGACAGCATCTTACCTGTTGCCCAGGCTAGAGGCAGTGGTGAGATCATGGCTCACTCAACTTTCTGGGCTCAAGGGATCCTCCCACTTCAGTCTCCTGGGTAGCTGGGACTACAGGCGCAAGCCACCACGCATGGCTAATTTTTGTGTTTTTTTGTAGGGATGGGATTTCACCATGTTGCCCAGGCTGATTTCAAACTCCTGGGCTCAAGATTACGGGTGTGAGCCACTGTGCCCAGCCTCCTCTGCAATGTTGATCCACACATGACTCTATTCCCTGAGAACAATTGGTAGCCAATGGTATTTATGCTGATCTTGATCTTGATTTATCTTGATCTTGATTCAAGGTTGACAAAAATAATGAAAATTGTGAGTCTATCCAAGTTATACCCACTGGGCACCTAGTACAATACATTTTCAACACTGAAGTACCCTGTCAAAGAGAAAGCAGTGCTCAAGAATTTTTGAAATCAGGAATGAAATGGAAACATTTCTTCATGGCACTGATAATGTCATAAATTACTTATGAGACTTCAAGTGCTTTGCTCAACTAGTGTTATCTCAGCCACGTGTTTATTGTCTTTAGAGCCCGAACCTATTGCCTCAGGGCTTAGTGACCATGAATTTTAATACTGAGGATAAGATACCAGACTGCCCATGGTACAAATAGGACAGTTGCAGAAAGTTTGTCTTTTCTCTAACATTTGATGATTTTCTTCTCAGGGAGAAATAAATCAATGATGTATTATGGGCATATTTTAAAATTACCTCCAGGGGCTGCAATGGAGCATGAAAAGCTACTTTCCAAAGAGTAGATTAGGAATCCATTCAGCACTGATGCCAAGCCCAGAGTCATCCCTCCAGCTTTTCAGTGTGATGTGCTTATTGACTTAGCATCTGACAGAGAGTTGAAAGGAGTCTTCAGTGAGTCATTCTCCAGGCTTTTCGTGTCCCTGTTCAACCCAAATATCTAGCACTGTCCCACAGAGCCAAACTCTTGCTGCCCTGCTCAATAACTTGCAACTGGTAAGTTTAGGTAAATATAGAAGAAACCAGTCAGATGTGGAATCCTGTGATGCAAACTATGTCATCTGTCCAAAGAGTGAAAGAGTTCAAACTGTCATTTTTTCTGTTGATCTGAAATGAGTTGTATTGATTTTATGTATTTTTATTTTTATCATAAATTTGACAATGAATCTCTTTAGAAATGACCTAAAATTTGTGCTCCAAATGTCCATTAAGTGGCCTGTGAATGGATAGCCAAAGTTAGAGAAATCTTGGTTTAACCTAACAGACCTTGTTAAATAAATGCCCTTCCCTTCCTTACTGGGCGAAGTACATTTCCTTATTCCTCTAGGAACATTTCTTTCCTGAGAGGGTCTCTATTAGCGTTTTTCCAGAGAAAATATATCTCTGGAAAATATCTCCAGATAGGAGATATATATGTATGTATGTATACACACAGACATACCTTGGAGACATTGCTGGTTCAGTGAATATTGCTATAAAGTGAGTCACATGAATTTTTTGTTTTCTCAGTGCATATAAAAGTTATGTCTGCACTATATTGTAGTCTATTAAGTATGCAATAGCAGTATGTCCAAAAACAATGTACATACCTTAATTAAAAATATTTTACTGCCAAAAAATGCTAATGATCATCTGAGCCTTCAGCATATCATAATGTTTTTGCTGGTGGAAGGTCTTGCCTTGATGTTGATGGCTGCTGACTCATCAGGTTGGTGGTTGCTGAGGGTTGGAGTGGCTGTGTTAATTTCTTAAAAGAAGACAACAATGAAGTTTCTCACATTGATTGACTCTTCCTTTCAGGAAAGATTTTGCTGTAGCACGGGATGATGTTTGATAGCATTTTACTCACAGTAGCATTTCTTTCAAAATTGGAGTCAATCCTCTCAAACCCTACTTCTGCTTTATCAATTAAGTTTATGGAATGTTCTAAACCTTTGTTGTCATTTCAAAAATGTTCACGGCATTTTCACCAGGAATA
>NW_012102654.1:2769006-2770426 GCF_000951045.1 Mandrillus leucophaeus | reverse complement strand
AGTAGAGACGGGGTTTCACCATGTTAGCCAGGATGGTCTTGATCTCCTGACCTCGTGATCCGCCCGTCTCGGCCTCCCAAAGTGCTGGGATTACAGGTGTGAGCCACCGTGCCTGGCCCAGCCCAGGTGTTTCTTATTGGTGGAGTCTAGATCATGTGCCCATGACTGACGTGCTGGAGAACCCGGGAAGTGAATTTCTGGAATTTGTTTTTAACAACGTTTCTTGGAGATCTAAGTTAAGAGCATTCTCGGTATACAATATACAATGAGTTCTGCATAGAATATCATTGTATGGATGTACCATATTTTATTCAGCCATCCCTGGTTGATTGGCATTTAGGTTCTTTCCAAGCCTGTGCTTTAGAAACACAGCTGCAATGAATAATCCTGTAGAACTGTCGTTTTTATGCGTAAATACATTTGTTTGATACATTCCTGGAAATGGAATTAGTCAAAAGACATTGCATGAGTAATGTATATGTATAGAGTCAAATGTATATAGATAGATATCTATATTTATCTCAGAATTACTCATATATATGTGAGTAATATATTTAGCCAAATTGCCCTCCATGGAAGTAGTTCCAGTTTATGCTCCCATCAGCAGTATGAGAGTGGTTGCCTACATGACCTTGCCAACACAATGTGTTATCCAAGATTTTGACCTTTTCTAATTGGATAGGTGAAAAATCGGTTCCTGGTATCCAAAGAAAGACTTGTCTAAGAATGTACATAATAGCCTTATAAAAGTGTGTAAGAAACAATGTACCAGGAAAAAAAAAAAAAGGCTGTGCCAAGAATAGTGGTGTGTGCCTGTAACCCCAGTTACTCAGGAGGCTGAGGTGGAAGAATGGCTTGAGCCCAGGAGTTTGAGACTAGACTGGGCAACACAGTGAGATCCCACCTCTAAAAAATAAAAAAGACTGTGAAAATCATGTAACTCCAGGGCATCCTCCTCAGTTCCTATCTCAGAGGGGCTGTGGAGGACAGTGGGCAAGGCAGCACCTCCAGGGTCCAGGACAAGGGGGCAAAGAGGCCAATGGACAGAGAGGGTCATTTCAAAGGCAGAACCAGGTGTTGCTGGCCTGGCACCCTGAAGAGCTCAAGACTGCCAACCAGAGTGTCTGCTCTGTTCACTTTTAGTGGGATATGGCATGCGAGTTGTGGATGGGTGACTGCCTTGTATTTTTCTCTTTTCTGAAAAATGTTAATTCACTTATTCTATTACTTCCTTAATACTGTTGAGCAGGTGAATTAAATAATGGTTTTTTTTTTTTTTTTTTTTTTTTTTTTTTTTTTTTTTTAGCTCACAGGTAAGTGGACCGTGAGAAGACACATTTAGACCTAAGATCCTGGACTTTGAGCTGGATATGGCACCTGGGTCAGATATTGGGATGTTGGGGGATCTCTGGGTAGACTG
>NW_012102654.1:2763909-2768956 GCF_000951045.1 Mandrillus leucophaeus | reverse complement strand
GGTGTGAGCCACTGTGCCCAGCCTCCTCTGCAATGTTGATCCACACATGACTCTATTCCCTGAGAACAATTGGTAGCCAATGGTATTTATGCTGATCTTGATCTTGATTTATCTTGATCTTGATTCAAGGTTGACAAAAATAATGAAAATTGTGAGTCTATCCAAGTTATACCCACTGGGCACCTAGTACAATACATTTTCAACACTGAAGTACCCTGTCAAAGAGAAAGCAGTGCTCAAGAATTTTTGAAATCAGGAATGAAATGGAAACATTTCTTCATGGCACTGATAATGTCATAAATTACTTCTGAGACTTCAAGTGCTTTGCTCAACTAGTGTTATCTCAGCCACGTGTTTATTGTCTTTAGAGCCCGAACCTATTGCCTCAGGGCTTAGTGACCATGAATTTTAATGCTGAGGATAAGATACCAGACTGCCCATGGTACAAATAGGACAGTTGCAGAAAGTTTGTCTTTTCTCTAACATTTGATGATTTTCTTCTCAGGGAGAAATAAATCAATGATGTATTATGGGCATATTTTAAAATTACCTCCAGGGGCTGCAATGGAGCATGAAAAGCTACTTTCCAAAGAGTAGATTAGGAATCCATTCAGCACTGATGCCAAGCCCAGAGTCATCCCTCCAGCTTTTCAGTGTGATGTGCTTATTGACTTAGCATCTGACAGAGAGTTGAAAGGAGTCTTCAGTGAGTCATTCTCCAGGCTTTTCGTGTCCCTGTTCAACCCAAATATCTAGCACTGTCCCACAGAGCCAAACTCTTGCTGCCCTGCTCAATAACTTGCAACTGGTAAGTTTAGGTAAATATAGAAGAAACCAGTCAGATGTGGAATCCTGTGATGCAAACTATGTCATCTGTCCAAAGAGTGAAAGAGTTCAAACTGTCATTTTTTCTGTTGATCTGAAATGAGTTGTATTGATTTTATGTATTTTTATTTTTATCATAAATTTGACAATGAATCTCTTTAGAAATGACCTAAAATTTGTGCTCCAAATGTCCATTAAGTGGCCTGTGAATGGATAGCCAAAGTTAGAGAAATCTTGGTTTAACCTAACAGACCTTGTTAAATAAATGCCCTTCCCTTCCTTACTGGGCGAAGTACATTTCCTTATTCCTCTAGGAACATTTCTTTCCTGAGAGGGTCTCTATTAGCGTTTTTCCAGAGAAAATATATCTCTGGAAAATATCTCCAGATAGGAGATATATATGTATGTATGTATATACACAGACATACCTTGGAGACATTGCTGGTTCAGTGAATATTGCTATAAAGTGAGTCACATGAATTTTTTGTTTTCTCAGTGCATATAAAAGTTATGTCTGCACTATATTGTAGTCTATTAAGTATGCAATAGCAGTATGTCCAAAAACAATGTACATACCTTAATTAAAAATATTTTACTGCCAAAAAATGCTAATGATCATCTGAGCCTTCAGCATATCATAATGTTTTTGCTGGTGGAAGGTCTTGCCTTGATGTTGATGGCTGCTGACTCATCAGGTTGGTGGTTGCTGAGGGTTGGAGTGGCTGTGTTAATTTCTTAAAATAAGACAACAATGAAGTTTCTCACATTGATTGACTCTTCCTTTCAGGAAAGATTTTGCTGTAGCACGGGATGATGTTTGATAGCATTTTACTCACAGTAGCATTTCTTTCAAAATTGGAGTCAATCCTCTCAAACCCTACTTCTGCTTTATCAATTAAGTTTATGGAATGTTCTAAACCTTTGTTGTCATTTCAAAAATGTTCACGGCATTTTCACCAGGAATATATTCTATCTTAAGAAATGACTTTCTTTGCTCATCCATAGGAAGCAACTCCTCATCTGTTCAAGTTTTATCATGAGGTTGCAGCAATTCAGTCACATCCTCAGGCTCCACTTCCAATTCTAGTTCTCTTGCTGTTTCCACCACACCTGCGGTTCCTTCCTCCACTGAAAACTTAAACTCCTTAAAGTCATTCATGAGAGTTGGAATAAATTTCTTCCAAACTCCTACTAATGTGGATATTTTGACCTTCTCCTATGAATCACAAATGTTCTTAATGGCATCTAGAGTGGTAAACCCTTTCCAGAAAGTTTTTAACTTACTTTTCCCAGATCCTTCAGGGGAATCATTATCTATGGTAGATAGATAATGGTAGATAGATATGGTAGCCTTATGAAATGTATTGCTTAAATAATAAGACTTGAAAATCAGAATGACTTCTTGATCCATGGACTACAGAGTGGATGTTGTATTAGCAGTCATGAAAACCTTAATCTCCTTATACATCTCCATCAGAGTTCTTGGGTGACTTGGTATATTATCAATGAATGGTAATATTTTGAAAGGAATTTTTCTTTTCTGAGAAGTAGGTCTCAACAGTGGGCTTAAAATATTCAGTAAACCACGTTGTAAACTGATGCACTGTCATCCTGGCTTTGTTATTTCATTTATAGAGTACAGGAAGAGTAGATTTAGCATAATTCTCAAAAGCCCTAGGATTTTCAGAATGGATAGTACATTGGCTTCAATTTAAAATCACCAGCTTTATTAGCCCCTAACGAGAGAGTCAACCTGTCTTTTGAGGCTTTGAAACCAGGCATTTATTTCTCTCTAGCTATGAAAATCCTAGATGGCATCTTCTTTCAATACAAGACTATTTTGCCTACACTGAAAATCTGTTGTTTAGTGAAGCCATCTTCATCAATGATCTTAGCTAGATCTTCTGGAGAACTTGCTGCAGCTTCTACATCAGCACTTGCTGCTTCACCTTGCACTTTTATGTAATGAAAATCCCTTTTTCCCTTAAACCTCATGAGCCAACCTCTGCTAGCTTCCAACTGTTCTTCTGTTGTTTCCTTACCTCTCTTAGACTTCATAGAATTGAATAGAGTTAGTGTCTTGCTCTGGATTAGGCTTTGGCTTAAGGGAATGTTGTGGCTGGTTTGATCTTCTATCCAGACTACTCAAACTTTCACCGTATCAGCAATAAGACTGTTTCCCTTCCTTATCATCAGTGTGTTCACTGGAGTAGCTCTTAATTTCCTTCAAAAACTTTTTCTTTGCATTCATAGCTTGGCTAATTGTTTGGCACAAGAGGCCTAGCTTTTCACCTATCTTGGCTTTAGACATGCCTTCCTCACTAAGTTTAATCATTTCTAACTTTTTTTTTTGAGATAGAGTCTTGCTTTGTCACCCAGGCTGGAGTGCAGTGGCATGATGTCGGCTCACTGCAACCTCTGCCTCCCTGGTTCAAATGATTCTCCTGCCTCAGCCTCCCGTGTAGCTGGGATTACAGGTATACACCACCACGCCTGGCTAATTTTTGTATTTTTAGCAGAGATGGGATTTCGCCATGTTGGCCAGGCTGGTTTTGAACTCCTGACCTCAAGTGATTTGCCCACCTTGACCTCACAGAGTGCGGGGATAATAGGCATGAGCCACTGTGTCCGGCCTGTAGCTTTTAAGTGAGAGACATGCAATTCTTCCTTCTACTTGAATACTTACAGACCATTGTAGGGTTCTTCAATGGCTTAATTTCAATAATATTGTATCTCAGGGAATCTGAAAACCCAGGGAAATAAAGAGAGATGAGGAAACAGCCAGTTGGTGGGGTAATCAGAACACCCACATTTGTTGATGAAGTTCACCATCTTCCATGGGCACAGTTTGTGGCCCACCAAAACGAGTACAATAGTAACATCAAAGATCACTGATTGCAGATCACCATAACAAATATAATCATGAGAATAATGTTTAAAACATTGTGAGAATTACCAAAATGTGACACAGAGACACAATGTGAGTACCCGCTGTTGGAAAAATCTTAATGATAGAATCGCTCAACATGGGGTTAACACAAACCTTCAATTTGTAAAAAACACAATGTCTGCCAAGTGCAATAAAGCAAAGCTCAATGAAATGAGATATACCTCTATGTATGTGTATATGTGTGTGTGTGTGTATGTGTGTGTATGTCTTATATATCTTATGTATGGATGGATATGGATGAAGAGATATAAGGAATTGGCTCATGTAATTACAGAGGTTGAAAAGTACCAAGATCTGGAATTCAAAGACTGAGAACCAGGAGAGCCAATGGTACAAGCTCCAGTCCAAGTTCCAAGGCAGGAGAAGATCAATATTCCAGCTCCAAGGCCATCAGGTAGACAGAGAGAGTAAATTCCCTCTTACTCAGCCTTTTTAAAATTCAGGCCTTCAATTGACAGGATGAGGTCTGCCCACACTGGGGAGGGCAATCTGCTTGACTCAGTCTACTGATTCAAATGTTAATCTCATCCAGAAACACCCTTATAGACATACCCAGAATAACACTTAACCAAACATTTGGGCACCCCATGGAGTAGTGAGGTTGACATGTAAAATTAATCATTGTAGGGTCCTCAGCCCTCCTGAATGAAGGATTATCTATGCCATTCCAACAGTATGTATGCAAGATGTGGATGAACTCCAGAAAAGAATAGAGCTTAAGTTGTTTTTCTAAGAAGCACCACAGCCCACACAATCACGTTGATATGCTTCTAGTGTGACTGTACCATCAATTTTCTGGGTGTGCCTGGAACCTCGATGTTTCTGAATCACTTATCCTCAGAAAACGACTCATATATCAGGGTCCTTAATTGTAAGTAACAAACACTGATTCTGATGGACATTAGTAGCAAAGCGATTTATTAAAAGGATGTTGGGTAGTTCACACCCACTCAGTGAAAGGCCTTGGAAAACTAGACTTGAAGGCTACATAACCAGGAGCCATGATCAAAATTACTTTTATAGGATTGGTTCTATTTCTATGTGCCTATCACTACTGCCTCTGCCACTGTATATACAGAAGTGTATAGTACCGCAGACACTTCTGGCTCTGGACGAGCAATAGCCATTGTGGTCCTGGAGCTCATTCTTGGTACAGTGCTGCCAGATAGAATTATCTGCGGCTTTCACTTCTTTGCGTAAGTGCCTCCTGGCTCAAAATTTGCAGCAGGTGTTTTGTTGCTGTTGTTGTTGTTGAGATGGAGCCTGGCTCTT
>NW_012102654.1:2744975-2762274 GCF_000951045.1 Mandrillus leucophaeus | reverse complement strand
CTTTTAGTGGGATATGGCATGCGAGTTGTGGATGGGTGACTGCCTTGTATTTTTCTCTTTTCTGAAAAATGTTAATTCACTTATTCTATTACTTCGGAACTGCTATTGAACACTTCAATTAAATATTGGTTTTTTTTTTTTTTTTTTTTTTTTTTTTTTTTTTTTTTTAGCTTACAGGTAACTAGACCTTGAGAAGACACATTTAGACCTAAGATCCTGGACTTTGAGCTGGATATGGCACCTGGGTCAGATATTGGGATGTTGGGGGATCTCTGGGTAGACTGTGGCAGACACTGTTGGATCCTTGTTGAACATTCATCCCACTTTCCTTTGGCCTCTTCTTCCTTGTTTACTGGTTGTGTTGGGTGCAGGTAGCATTTGCCCAGCTGAAAGTCATGAGTAGTGATGGATTTATCCCAGTCCAGAAACCTTCAGGGCAATGGTTTGTTTTTCTGGTTAAAAGAATAGATGCAACTGGTGCCAGCTTTTCTCTCATCTTCCTACCTTGATGCAGGCAAGCTGCCTGGAGCTGTAACAATGAGGCGACAACTAAGGATGATAGGGCAGAACAGGAAAAAGGAGCCTGGGCCTTTGGCCCCACTGGGCTTCTGTACCAGCTCTGCAATTCTTATTTCCAGAGTTCTTGTTACATGATATAATTAAGTCTTTATTGCTTAAGCCACTATTAACATCAATATTCCATTGCTTAGAGCTGGGAGAATTCCTAATGTGTACACATGAATGGCGAAAGCCTCATTTTTTAATATTAATTTTTTTAAGTGTCATAAGCTCTGATCAGTTCAGACAACCAATCTCAGGTCCCCCTCCTAGTTTCCCTGAGGGTTGATTGCGCAAACTACCCTACTTTCTGTGTCATTTTTCAAGGACTGTGAAGGGTCTGAGATTTTATCCTGCTTGAAATCTAATAAGTTAGCTTGCCAGAGTTTCATGGATGCTGGCAGAAGGCATGAGGCTCCTGGGTCAGGGAAAAAGGACTCAGTTACTTATTGCAATGACTATAGCCAGAATACCATCATTTATACTGCTTCCTTGAGCCCCAGGGATGTGAAGATATTTAGATGATACCTGTATACACAGTGGGGTTCATTTCAAGAAAGGAATCCCAAGCCTAAGTAACCTGAATCTTTTATGACGACTTTAAGCCTACTTGACTTTTGCCCTGGAAGGAGACATTATCTTTGTTATTCTGCACAGAGTATATATATGCCCTGCCTTCTGCTTCTGAGGACCTACCTCTGTTTTCCAAAGCTTTTCATTCTCCAAAATCCTTGGAAAGATGCCCTGGAACAAAGACGGTAATAACCTCAGCTCTAAGACATGTAGAAAGGTGAGAAACCCATGGAAATTGTCTCCCAACATCAGACTGTATTCTTAGTTAAAAGTAACAGAAATGGGCCGGGCGCGGTGGCTCATGCCTGTAATCCTAGCACTTTGGGAGGCCGAGGAGGGCGGATCACGAGGTCAGGAGATGGAGACCATTGTGGCTAACACAGTGAAACCCCATCTCTACTAAAAATACACCAAACTAGCCGGGTGTGGTGGCGGGTGCTTGTAGTCCCAGCTACTCAGGAGGCTGAGGCAGGAGAATGGCGTGAACCCGGGAGGCAGAGCTTACAGTGAGCGGAGATCGTGCCACTGCACTCCAGCCTGGGCGACAGTGCGAGACTGTCTCAAACAAACAAACAAACAAACAAACAAAAAGTAATAGAAATGAACTCTGGCTCATTTAAGCAGAAGGAACTTGTTAAGCCAATATAAGATACAACCACTTTAGAGAACTAGATATATGGCAGTATCTAGTAAGCCTGGGGAGGCTCATGTGGTAGGACCTATCAATTCTACTCTAGGAATATACCCTCTAAGAACCCTGGCACACAAAGACCAGGAGCTATGTACCAGAGGGTCTACAGCAGTATTATTTATATTAACATAACATTAGAAATAACTCATATGTCTGCCCATAAGGGAATGTACAAATTGTGATACCTTCTTTCAGTGGAATTCTATTAGAGCCACAGCAGTAAAAATGAGTGAACTAATAGCCACATGTCTCATCCTGGGATAATCCATAATCATAGTGTTGAGTGAGATAAAGCCAATTTCAGAAGGATACATAGAGTATGACACCATTTGTATGAAGTTTAAGAATATACAGGATGATTGCCATGTAGTGCTCAGGGTTCCCTAATATATAGTAAAGTATTAAAGATGCATGCAAATGGTAACACCAATTCCAAGCAGTGTGTTGTCTCTCTATGGGGAGGCAAGCAGGATTTAACTGATTTGTCCAAGTTTTATAGTTAAGCTTCATTATCGATTAAAATAGTCTAAGAAATAATGTTGGTTAGCTCAGTAGAAGGGTAGAGATGTGCAGACCTGGGCTCAGAGGCCACTGAGCCAGGACCAAGGGATATAATCCCAGCACATTCCAGTACAGAGCTGGTCTGGGGAGGACACAACTGTTGTCCTGCTGAAGACTACACCCTCAGTACCAGCACCAGGAGCTCTGGCTCTGGACACAGGTTGCCGCCACAGCACTATACCACTCTTCCTCCAGGGGCTCAATCTCGTTAAACTTCAGAATCATCTGTGGTCTTTGCTTCCTTGCCTCACTCACTCCTGTTTCAAAGCCTCGGCCATGTGATCATGCTCTAGCAGCAAGGGGACTGAGAAAGTAATCAGTTGGCATTTTTGGCCCCTGTAGTGGGAGGTAGCCTCTGCCTCTCACTAAAATTCATAAGATTATGAACACCCCAAACGTTGGAAGGAGGTTCAGACCCTGGGTGATCCAAAAAGTGACAATGTTCATGACAAACTTCAATCCATGTGGTCAGGTGGATTGTGTAAAGAAATCAACCTAGGAAACAGAAATAGAAGAAATGACAACATTCAGGTGGTATTTTTCTAGAATGTAGGAAGAAAACAGATAAAATTTCATAGGCTGAACTTTACCTGGTTATGAGGAGTACTGAAGTCTCAATCTCTCTGTCCATGGTTGTTTTCTAATGAGTTATTTTTTAAATTAAACTGAAGTGATCTCCTTTGTTAGGCTGTAAGCTCTTCAAAGTCTAGGACCATTCCTTTGGAGAGATGCCGTGTTTGCTTTGGGAAGCCGGGGGCATTCAGGTCAGAGAGAACTGGGCATGAATCCTGGGTCTGCTGCTGCTTAGCTGAATGGCAGTGGCTCCATTAGACAGCCTTTCTCAGTCTTGGCGTCTTTGAAGCCATCCCTGTACACTTTATAAAATTAGTCATGGAAGAAGGAAGGGGAAGAAAGGAAGATAAACCAAGCTTGCAGCACACTCAGTATTAATCATGAGGACAGCCTGCTCTCTGACCTGCTTCCTCATAGCTGTTTGGTGCCTGTTGCCTCAGAATCACGTAGACCCTGCAAGATTATAGTTCCCCTTAACTGCTCTATAGATAACAGCTTGAATGTTATAAAGTGTTACATTTTCCATTTGAGATATTCTTTCAGGTTCTGCATACCAATGAAGCTATTGACGTCAGCTGGTCTGAAGGACCTCACAGGAACTGACTCACCAAAGAATGTAGTTTCCATATTCTGATGATTTCATCCCCTTTCCTCTAACCAATGAAGGACCTCAATTTTCCAACCCCTTTGCCCTCCATGATCCCCTTAAAAACTCCAGCCTAGAGCTCCTCAGGGTGATGGATTTGAGGGTCTCCTTCCATCTCCTTTCTTGGAGCCTTGTGATCATTAAACTCTTTCTCTGCTGCAAACTCTGCTGTCTCAGTGTAGTTGGTCTGTTACTGTGCAATGGGTATACCAACCTGTTGGTCCTGTAACATCTTCATGAGCAAATTGGAGCTTGCATCCACTTCTCTGTGTGGTAAAAATGAAATTCAACATGAATAAGATTAGAGAGTAGATGTTCAGTAAATATTTCCTCCTTTCCCTTATCTTTAGGCCCTTTCTGTTTCTCTTCAGGCTGTAGCATTGGACTTAGAAAGCCCTTGGCTGGTGTTTGCTGAATGAACTTGGCTTCGTTATAACATTTGTAGACATGCTTCTTCCCTTCCTGTTTGTAGCTGCCATGTGTGAGCTTATCTATAGCCCTTCTGGCAGCTTGGTATAATTCTTTTTTTCATGGGCAGCCTTTAGGAAATTCTTATGTGCCAATACAACTTCACTGTTGCTACTTTTCTTCCTTCGCTAAACAATTCATTTTACAAATGGAAAAACTAGATATGTGCTTGGCTCCAGGGGTAAATGACATGGATCTCACTGCTACGAAACTGGCAGCTGCAATCAGAGCGACGGGCTTGACAATCTGTCTCCCCTAGAATGGTGAGCTCAGACAATGCGCAGCTCTCATGGCCACCTAACCCAGCAGTTCAACATATGCAGCTTTATTCTGCTCTTATGCCGTATAATTCTCCATATTAAAGAAAGAGTTTTCAGTTGATTATGGTTTAGTTTAATTATCTTAGCAGAATATTTTGAGAAAATGACATTCCTACATATGTCTCCCAACATGCCCAAAGCACAACTTTTACTTTAGTTTTATTTATCAAGTCTTAGTGGTCTTTTGGGTAGGAATTACCCAGGTCCCATTTTAAATTTCCTGCTTCACGTAGTTTCAAAAAGCTCTATTTCCAGTTTTATCTCTACCTCTTCCTACTGAGAAGGATCATGACTACAACAACTGCCACTGAGAACTAATTATGAAGCGGCAGTGAAATTACTGTATCAACATTCTCATTAATCCAATCACTTGGGATAAACCCTGGTGGAAATTAATAGTGGCTGTAACGTAGCAGGGGATTGGCTCACCGGAAGCACAGGACGGACTGCTGAGCCCATCTGGCTCCAAATTCTGACACTCAATCCTGTGGAGGAAGGGAGGAAAGACAGGAAGGCGCAGACTTCCAGCAAGGCTGTTGAGAAGAGGTGACAGTGTAAAGTACAGTAACAGTTGAAATGAATGAATCAGGGCTAATGTATGGACAAAGTTCTAAACCATCGTGGAAAGAAAAAAAAAAGTTGCAGAATGATATAAAAGGTTTTGAAATCTACAAAACAGCTCTTTATGGTATTTATATGTGCATACTTAAATAAAAAACTATTAAATAGGCTGGACTCAGTGGCTCACGCCAGTCATGCCAGCACTTTGGGAGGCCAAGGCAGGTGGATCACCTGAGGTCAGGAGTTCGACACCAGCCTGGCCAACATGGGGAAACCCCGCCTCTACTAAAAATACAAAAATTAGCCAGGTGTGGTGGCGCGCCCCTGTAGTCCCAGCTACTTGGGAGGCTGAGGCAGGAGAATCGCTTGAACCCGGAGGTGGAGGCTGCAGAGAGCTGAGACTGTGCCATTGCACTCTAGCCTGGGTGACAAGAGCAAAAACTCGGTCTCAAAAAAAAAAAAAAGAAAAAAAAGAAAAAGCTATTAAATATACATGGGCACGACAGGTTCTGAACTCAGTATAGTGGTTGTCTCTAGGGAGGAAGGAAGGATGTGGAAGCTACCTGGGGACTCGAATGTTGCAATGCTTCAATTAAAGACAAGAAAGAGCTGAAGCAAAAGGAGGGAACGTGTGTGAGGACAGGAGCTTTGCCACCCCAGGGATACAGCCAAGGTGATATAGCCAGGAGTAGATGGAACTGGATGGGAGACCTCAGTCCACGTATTGTTTGTGATGTGGCTGGGTTGTGAGGACCTTGAGTGAGTTTTTGGCAATCATCTCTGCACTTCATTTTGTAGAATGGAGAAACTCATATTGGCCCTGCTTCCTCAGAGTGTTTCTGTGAAAACCCTTCCTCGATGTACATAAATATATGTACATAAATATATGAAGACCCTTGAGGGAGAGGATTTTTAGCAACCCATGAGAGCTTTTCAGCAGGTATGGTCAAGCTGGGAAAAGCGTGAGATGCTTCCAGCAACGGACCTCTGTATCCAACAGCACTACAGAGCTTAGATGTGGAAAACAAAATCATTCCAAAAAATATGAGGAAATACCTGGCAAATGTAGAGAAAAATGTTCCTAAGGCTATTCCACATTCCTCACCTTTAGGGATGGCTCCATGCCTGACAGTACCTGTTGAGAGCTTCCAGACTGTTCTGTGTACAGGCTCACCGGGTAGGAGGAAAAGAAGGTGAATGGGAAAAAACATCTGACATTACCTACCTGTAGCAAATAAGTCTGCTCTTCCTCAAGGGCGCAAATTGTACAAGATTCATTTGCATGCATGAGCCTGGGGGCTCTATATTCAGGCTTTTACACAGGGGATTTTTATCTTACTGGGGACATAGAGTGGATGCAGTTATATTCTGGAGATCCTCGCCTGCAGTCTCCCCTCAAAAGACGATCCCTTCAATGAACCCCATACTTACCACCCCAAATTGTGACTAATTGTTTGGGTGATTTTATTTTATTTAACTTTTATTTGAAGTTCAGGCGTACATTTGCAGGTTTGTTATACAGGTAAGCTTGTGTCATGGGGGTTTGTTGTATAGATTATTTTGTCACCCAGGTATTAAGCCTAGTACCCATTAGTTATTTTTCCTGATCCTCTCCCTCCTCCCACCCTCCACCCTCTGACAGGGCCCAGTGTGTGTTGTTCCCTTCTATGTGTCCATGTGTTCTCAGCATTTAGCTCTCACTTATAAGTGAGAACATGGGGCATGTGGTTTTCTCTTCCTGCGTTAGTTTGCTAAAAATAATGCCCTCTAGCTCCAACCATGTTGCTGCAAAGGACATGTTCTTGTTCTTTTTTATGGCTGCATAGTATTCCAGGGTGCATATGTACCACATTTTCTTTATTCAGCCTATTATTGATGGGGATTTAGATTGGTTTCATGTTTTGGTATTGTGAATAGTGCTGCAGTGAACATATATATGCATGTGTCTTTATAATAGAATGATTTATATTCCTTTGGGTATATACCCAGTAATGGGATTGCTGGGTCGAATAGTATTTCTGTTTTTAGGTCTCTGAGGAATCACCACACTGTCTTCCACAATGATTGAACTAATTTGCAATCTGCTTGGATTATTTTAAGACTAAGGACCTCTGCCAGAGGTTGCGTTGTCTGTTGGGTTTTGTGTATTCATTGCATTTGTCTCTGCATGTCTGTGTCCATTCTCTGTCTCTGGCTGACTTACTGTGTCTGGGTCTCTTTCCTTCCATGCTTTCTCTGTCATTTGTTCTTCTCCCCTTCTTCCTCTTCCAAGCCCTTTGCTGCTGCTGTCTACACAATTTCTTCCTGTCTTGGATGGCTGCTCTCTTTTCTCTCTTTTTCCTGAGTTTGGTCTCTTTCTCTCCTTATCTGATTTTTTGTTTGTTTGTATCTTTTTTTTTTTTTTTTTTTTGCAGTTGCAAGATTTAATAGAGTGAAAACAGAGCTCCCATACAAAGGGAGGGGACCCAAAGAGGGTAGCTGTTGCTGGCTCAAATGCCTGGGTTTGTATCCCAATCCTAGTCCCTCCCGCTGTGCTCTCAGGCAATAGATGATTGGCTATTTCTTTACCTCCTATTTTTGCCTAATTAGCATTTTAGTGAGCTCTCTTTACTACCTGGTTGGATGTGAGTTAAGTTGCAAGCCCCGTGTTTAAAGGTGGAAGTGGTCACCTTCTCAGCTAGGCTTAGGGATTCTTAGCTGGCCTAGGAAATCCAGCTAGTCCTGTCTCTCAGTCCCCACTCTCAACAGGAAAACCCCAGTGCTATTGGGGAGGTTGGCCGACGACCGCTCTAACTGCTTCCTGCTGAATTGGGGCACACTAAGGGTGGTACAGTTGAGATTTCCTCAGGAGGGGTGCCTTCGATGTCATTAACATCAAAACATGGGCTAACAGGCCCGACCAGGGGTCCACAGTAGATCTTAGTCAGGGACTGCATCCGGGGCTCCATTTGAAGAATGATTTGTAGTTTTACAGCTTCAATTCTGGAAGAGACAAACTTAACAAGGAGGTTAAAGATACAGGGATTGAAATGTATGGCCTGCAGTGCAGGGGATTGTTTCTTTGGCACACTTTACAGGCCCAGACTATCTGCTTGATAGTTTTGAAAAGGCCTGGTCCAGTAAATAATAATTTGACCATCTGATGGGTGCTATCAATGTCTAAGTGAAAGGTTTGGTGAAGGGTTTTAAGTAATTTCCATTGGTTACCTGCAGGCAAAAGTATTTTTCCTTCTTCGGTGGCTAGCCATCCTGAGGGGAGGAAACTATGTCCTCGTGAGGTTCCCCATTCTATTTCTTCTTCTGAGTACTGGGGCTTGGTTTCCTGGAGGGGATTACCCCATACTAGGGGTCCTTCTATAAGCATTTCTAATGGAGGGTCCTGCCTTGCGGCTCTTTTGGCTTCAATATCCGCTTGGCAGTTCCCTTCTATTTCCCTTTGCTTTCCTTTCTGATGACCTGGCAGTGTAAGACTGCCACCTCTTTAGGTTTCTGTACAGCCAATAAGAATCTCCTAATGGCTTCCTGATGTTTCATAGGCGTTCCCTCAGAAGTTGGGAATTCTCTTTTTTCCATGTTGCTGCATGGGCATGGAGGACTGGGCAAGCATACTTAGAGTCTGTATATATATTTACCCTTTTTCCTTCTTCTAGTTCTAGTGCCCAAGTGAGGGCTATTAGTTTTGCCAGCTGAGCACTAGTTCCTGGAGTGAGGGGTTACTTTCAAATATTCCATTATCGCTGACCACCGCATACCCCGCTTTTTGAAGTCCTTTTTCTACAAAGGAACCTCCATCAAAATACAAGTTGAGGTCGGGATCTGTCAAGGGAACCTCTAAAAGGTCCCTTCAAGTGGCGTAGGTTTGAGTAATTACTTGTTGACAGTTATGTTCTATCTTTTCTTCATTGTCTGGAAGAAATGTGGCTGGGTTAAGAGTTGCACAAGTGTGCAGTTGCAGCACTGATCCTTCAAGCAATAGAGCCTGATATTTAAGTAAATGGTTGTCTGACAGCCACAAGTCTCCTTTAGCAGTGACTATGCCGTTCACATCATGAAATGTCCACACAGTAAGATCTTGTCCCTGTATTATTTTAACTGCTTCAGATACTAAGCCTGCTACTGCCGCCACTACCCATACACAGTGAGGCCAATCCTTTGCCACTACATCAATTTCCTTACTCAGTTGTGCCATGGGTTGCAAGCTCATCCCTCGGACCTGTGTAAGGACTCCTAGAGCTATTCCTGTTTTTTTCTGTGACACATAAAAAACAGTCTTGCCCCGTTGGCAAGCTTAACACTGGGGCTTGGGTTAGGACCTACTTTAGGGCCTGGAAAGCCGCTTCTGCTTCAGGTGTCCATCTCACTAAATGGGTATTAGCTTTCTGAGTTTCCTTAATTAGTGTATATAATGGCGTGGCTATCTCGCCATACCTGGGAATCCATATTTGGCAGAAACCTGTTATGCCAAGGAACCCTCTTAGTTGCTTTAGGGTTTTGGGATGAGGATAAGCCAGTATAGGATGGATACTTTCCTCACTGAGGGCCCTGGTGCCTTTGGATAATTTTAGCCCTAAGTATTTAACCTGCTGTAAGTAGAGCTGAGCCTTTGGTTTGGAAACCTTGTAGTCACAGGTAGCAAGGAAATTTAAGAGCACTAGGGTGGCTTGATGGTACAAGGTTTCTGAACGGGTGGCTAAAAGTAAATCATCCACATACCGAAGGAAAGAGTGTCCAGGTATGAGAATTGGCTCAAGTCTTGGGCTAATGCCTGGCCAAATAGGTGGGGGCTATCCCTGAACCCTTGCGGTAAAACAGCCCAGGTGAGTTGAGACGTTGGGTTCAAAGGATCTTCAAAGGCAAACAAGAATTGAGAGTCAAGATGCACAGGGATGCAGAAAAAGGCATCCTTAAAGTCCAGGACTGTAAACCACTCTGCTTCCTCTGGTATTTGGGAAAGCAGAGTATGGGTACAGCTGGGTATAGAGGAACAACAGTCTCACTGATAATCCTGAGATCTTGCACTAACCTCCAATGTTTGTCGGGTTTCTGTACTCCTAAAATTGGAGTACTGCAGGGGCTATTGCATGGTTTTACTAGGCCTTGGGCTTTTAGGTCCTTAACAATCTTTTGGAGTCCTTGTTGGGCCTCGGGTCTAAGCAGGTACTGCATTTAGTAGGGAAAGGAGGTGGAATCCTTTAGTTTAACTTGAACAGGATGGGCATTCTTTGCTTGTCCATATTGTCCTTCTGTTGCCCAGACTTCAGGATTAATTCCTTCCTCAAGCAGGGGACAACAAACGGGTGTTCCTTCTCCTATGTTCAGGTATATAATGGCCCCTGCTTTTGCTAGAATGTCTCTCCCTAACAAGGGAGTGGGGCTTTCAGGCATAATTAGAAAAGCATATGAAAAGAGTAATGTTCCTCAGTCACAGCTTTGTGGCTGGGAGAAGTATCTAGTGACTGGCTGTCCTAGGACCCCTCGGATAGTGACAGATCTGGAGGACAGTTGTCCGGGACAGGAGAGTAAGACTGAGAAGGCTGCACCAGTGTCCAGGAGATAGTTAACCTCCTGGGTCTCAATGGTCAAGCATATCCGGGGCTCTGTGAGGGTGATGGCATGGGCTGGCGCTTGCCCTGGGCACCCTCAGTCCTGCTGCTGGATCATCTGGTTAGTGGCTTCTGACTCAGAGGACCTTCGTCCCTTGGGGCAGTGGGCCTTCCAGTGGTTCGCTTGACATAAGAGGCATGGACTAGGGGGTGGCTTATTTCTACTTGGACAATCTTTTTTAAAGTGACCTTGTAGACCGCACTGGAAGCAAGCCCTATTAGGCATTCGATTTGCCCAGCTTTTCCCTTTTCCAGAGCCTCCAACATCTGCTTGCCTGAGGGCGATGACTAAAGTGGTGGCCTTTTAAAAATCCCATTTGTACCAAAGAGGGTAGCCCTCTGATGTTTCTTTGAATGTTTTCTGAGGCCCATTGGTTGGGGACCAATAGGAAGCCTCTCTCTGTTGAAATGGTCACTTGGACTCAAGCTATGACTTCTTCCCTGTTTTTCTGCAGGAACCCACTTTGTCTTGAGTAGAGCTTGCCAGGAGAAAGTGAAGGGGAGTGGCCATCCATTTTCTTCTGCAATGGTTCTCTCACTTCTACCAGACACCTAGAGGGAGATGAGGCCGGGACTATGCTGAATTATCTTTGCCTTTGAGATGATGCTAGGCTGTGGTTGAGACAGTTACTTTCAGGGAAGTAAATCCCAAGGAGGGGGCGCAATATGACATTGCTGTTCAGAGATGGCTATCCTTTGGGATTTCAGAGAGCAGTTCAGTAGACAGAAAAATCCTCACTCAAGCAGTTATAGCTTTTCACATGTCCCTGCAGATGGTATCAAAAAGAAAAATAACAGAAAAAAAATGGTTCAAGATCTGTGTGGCCCCTCGTCTGGCCTGTACTCGCCACATTGGGGTTGTGGAACGAGGACTGAATTTACTCAAGCTTGTGGAATTAATCTGCACCTCTAAACCGACAAAGGTGTAGACCGAGGCATTGAACGGTGAAATAGTGGGGTTGTAAGGCCGTTTGAAGTGAGCAGACAGCGCGAGTTCAAGATAGCAAGGAAGAGTTCCAGCTTCTTATCTGGGTTTCAGAAAATTTTTAATTTTTTGGGTCAGTGATGACAAGCACTGTGGACTCAGGCTCAGAAGGTTTGGCTGCTAGTTCACAACTAGATATGTTTCTCTAGTTTTTTCTTTTCTTTTCTTTTGTTTTTTTGAGACACGGTGTCACTCTATCACCCAGGCTGGAGTGCAGTGGCACGATCACAACTCATTGCAGCATCGACCTCCTGGGCTCAAGCGATCCTCCTGCCTCAGCCTCCCAAGTAGCTGGGACTACAGGTGTGTACCACCTCACCTGGTTGATTTTTACACTTTTTGCAGAGATGGGGGTCTTCTTTGTTGACCAGGCTGGTCTTGAACTCCTGGCCTCAAGCGATCCTCCTTGCTCCAGTTAAGTGTTAATGCCAGAGTTAATCTGGATTAAGAGTACATCTATACAATGCACACACAAACCCTCCTACTCATGTGTGCATCGTGTAGATGCAGCCTATCCAGAGTGTAGACAGATTTCCCCCTTCCCTTTGGAGGTGACCCTGCCCCCGATGCATGTCCTACAGGCTTTGATGGGCTCTTGTTGCTTCTCACCAGCAGGTCTAGCACTGCCAAGTCTGTGGTTCACACCTCCTCTGGGGCTCTGTCCCACCACACTGGAAAGGTGTGGTACGGTCCTGTACCCTGCCTTCCAGCCCTGGGCCACAGCTGTCTTCCTTGTTCTGGTCATCAGGACATGAAGGGAGGCTGCATGGCTGAGTGGCTCAGAGCACAGGCTGCAACCTCTGTGTCTGCCTCCTCATCCCTTCAAGAGGGATAATAGTCCTTACCTCGTAGAGTTCAGTGAAGACTAAATGAAAGCACTTAGAGGAGGACCTGGAAGCTCAAAGACTTAGAATTGTCAGAGAGCCAGGTCAGCCTCCTTTGTTTACCCTCTCTCCTTGGGCCTCTGGAATCTTCGGTTGGGGCCTGCAGAGGGGGAGAGGTGCTCAGCTCTCCAGATGGAAGGCTCTGCCCTGGCCCCTCCAGGCCTTGCATCTCCAGGCCCAGGGAGTCTCCTCCATTAGCTCCTTGGCCTCAGACACCCTCTCCATGCTGGGGACCGGGGCTATTTTATTAAACTGGAAAGCACAGGGGTTTACAGGAATGTGCCTTGTCCCATCTTAGATCTGAATGAAAGCTCCAAAGATGTTCATCTTCCATTCAATGGCCCCAAGAAGTAGGATCTGGATGGAGAGTACAGGATTTCACCTTATCAAAAAGAAATTTCCAACAGAGCCAGCCAAAGATAGAATAGCCACACCTGAGGGAGGCTAATGTCGGCAAGGGGCAAGAGTTCATTGGGAAAGTTGTTGGAAGGACTCTGGCATTAAGTAAACAATAGGGCAAGGTGTCTTTAAGATTGCATTCTATTCTAAGACTCTGTGTCTGTGAAAGCCATGTGGCTCAGTGGGGTGCCATTGTTTATTTCATTTACTTGTTTTTTACACCTTTAAATAAGTTATAGTAGTCTTTTCCCATCTTAGAGCACAAAACCACAAACAATAGCATGAGCGATCTGTGCCTTAAGGACATTCTCCTGCTGCAGATAACTAGCCAGACCCATCCCTTGATTTTGGCCCATTCCTTCTTTTCCCATAACAGATACTTTTAGTTAATTTAATATCTATAGAAACAATGCTAATGACTGGTTTGCTGTTAATAAACACATGGGTAAATCTCTGTTCAGGGCTCTCAGCTCTGAAGTCTGTGAGACCCCTGAGCACGTTTGAGTTTTATGGCAGCAAAGCCCAGTGAGGATTCTGATTCTTGGTCCCTCCCTCCTGCCTGATCACCTCCTTCCTCACTACATTAGCCTTTCTTCTGAAGGACCCATCATTCATTCACCCATCATTCATTCAGCAGATGCCAATCATCTGCTGTGAGCCAGGGCAGGGCTAGGCTCAGAGGAGGAAATAATCTGGATGAGATGTGCTTCCTGCCTTCAAGGATGTTTCATTCTGGGATAGGCAGACAGACACACAGGACAGAGAAAAGAATTTCGTCTGTAAAAGAATTCATTCTTTGTTTGGAAATTTAATTTTCTTAACTTGTAAGCATTCAAATGCTACTAAAAGTACCTAATAAAGAAAGTAGACATCATCTGAAATCCTGGCCACTCTGAGATAACCAACTTTGTGTACGTAAAAAGTAAAGTAGAGGTTCCTCTTCAAAGAGACTTTCCTCCCGTCTAATTAAGAATAAATAGTAACTTCTCTTAGAAGCAAAATTTATTCAGAGATCTGTGCTAACATTCTTAGATATCTGCTAGCCATAATAAAGAAATCAATGCGCTTTGTGTTCTTTGTGTCCCACAATGTAGCCTAAATATTTGCCCTGGCATGCTTTTACTGGTCCAAGCAAGCATTAGGTCATAGCCTATTCCTCTTCCTGATCTGAAGGTGTTTTTACCTTTTTATCTTTCTCAGCATTCCACAAGTTACTCCCTCCTGCCAAGACCAGCTCGGTCGGGGAGACCCTAACCCAGTGGTGCTAGAGGAATTAAAGACACACACATGGAAATATAGAGGTGTGAAGTGGGAAATCAGGGGTCTCACAGACTTCAAAGCTGAGAGCCCTGAACAGAGATTTACCCATGTATTTATTAGCAGCAAACCAGTCATTAGCATTGTTTCTATAGATATTAGATCAACTAAAAGTATCCGTTATGGAAACGAAGGGATGGGCCAAAATCAAGGGATGGGTCAAAATCAAGGGATGGGTCTGGCTAGTTATCTGCAGCAGGAGAATGTCCTTAAGGCACAGATCGCTCACGCTATTGTTTATGGTTTAAGAATGGCTTTAAGCGGTTTTCCGCCCTGGGCGGGCCAGGTGTTCCTTGCCCTCATTCTGGTAAACCCACAACCTTTCAGTGTGGGCGTTATGGCCATCACGAACATGTCACAGTGCTGCAGAGATTTTGTTTATGGCCAGTTTTGGGGCCAGCTTATGGCCAGATTTTGGGGAGCCTGTTCCCAACACCCTCCTCCCTTTGTTCTTCTCTGCCTTTGCCTCTTTAAAAAAGTTCCAATTGCTAGTCAATCAGGACAAATACAGAATGTGAGGTCCCATTCTAGACCTGTCTCTTATACACATCTAGATGTGTATAAGAGACAGCTGCAAGCTCCGCCTCCCAGGTTCACGCCATTCTCCTGCCTCAGCCTCCTGAGTAGCTGGGACTACAGGCGTCCGCCACCTCGCCCAGCTAGTTTTTTGTATTTTTTAGTAGAGATGGGGTTTCACCATGTTAACCAGGATGGTCTCGATCTCCTGACCTCGTGATCCACCCGTCTCGGCCTCCCAAAGTGCTGGGATTACAGACTTGAGCCACCACGCCCGGCCGCTTCATCAAATCTTACTATTAAGCCATATTTGCCAGAGAATTCTTGAAAAGAAATTACACAAGACAGATACAATTGAGGCCTCCTGTATACCCTTCTTGGATCTTTTCCTCTCCCTCCCTCTCCCGCCAGAGGGGATCATTCTCATGAATTCAGCCTTCATCATTTCCATTCACCTTTTTATATTTTTGCCACATAGGCTGTATATCCATAAAAATTATAAAGCAGTGTTTTGCCTGTTTAAAAAATTTATATAAATGGTATCTTTGTTGTAAATATGTCCCCCTGTATCTTGGTGTTTTTTTGTTTTTGCTTTTTGGGTTTTTTTCTCAACGTTCTTTCTGGGATTTATTCAAAGTTGATAGATGTAGCTCTCGTTCTTTCATTTTAAAATGCCATATGGTGTTCCAATGTCTGAATATAACACAGTTGACTTATCCATTCTTCTGAGGTGGGCATTAGGTTATTTCCATTTGGGGGGACTTGTTTTGTTCTGTTTCTGTTATGTACAATCAACATTCTTGTACATGTCTTTTTAGGCTTATATGTAATAATTTCTTCAGGCCATTTACAGATTTTAAACTGGCAGATCAGAGTATGCACATTTGCAGCTGAACTGGATGTTGCCAACTTGCTTTGCAAAGTCCTGCGAATTTATACTCTGATATGCAGTATGGGATTTCCTGTTTCTCTTCATCTTTCCCAAGCTTTGCCTGATGAATGATTTGATGTTTTGCCAATCTGATGGGTCTGAGTGTGTCCAGAGCTGGTTCCTTCTGGTGGTCTCGCTGACTTCAAGAATGAAGCCGTGGACCTTCACAGTGAATATTACATCCCTTAAAGATGGCACAGACCCAAAGAGTGAGCGGTAGCAAGGTTTATTGTGAAGAGTGAAAGAACAAAGCTTCCACAGAGTGGAAGGGGACCCACGAAGGTTGCTGCTGCTGGCTGGGGTTGCCAGCTTTTATTCCCCTTATTTGTCCCCACTCATGTTCCATTTTTGTCCTATCAGAGTGCGATTTTTTCAATCCTCCCTGCGATTGGCTACTTTTAGGATCCTACTGATGGGTGTGTTTTACGGAGCACTGATTGGTGCATTTTACGATGCCCTTGCTAGCTACAGAGTGCTGATTGGTGCATTTTTACAGAGCACTGATTGGTGCATTTTACAATCCTCTTGTAAGGTAGAAAAGTTCTCAAAGTCCCCACTCAACCCAGGACGTCCAATTGGCCTCACCTCTCATGAGAACATCTCATTGTTGTTTTACTTTGTATTTTGCTCATTGCCAGAGACATTGCACATCTTTTCATGTGTCTGTTAGCTACCTGGGTTTTCTCTCCTGGGAACTGCTCTTCCTGTTGAGACAGCCAGGTGGGAGATGGTTCCTGGAGAAAATCCAACCAGCCTGCCCACTGGGGTGGAGATTTGGGAAGTTTGATCCATTTGCAGCAGGGAGGAGCCTGGTCCCTCCTCTTCCTGTGTAGAACCTGGAATTCAAGCTGCATCAGGAAGTGTTCTAGCAGGGACTCTGGTCTTGCACAGTCCCTGTTCCCCACCCCTTTTTTTTTTTTCTCCTTTTCACCCAATAAAACCCTGCCTTACTCACCATTCAAATTGTCTGCAAGCCTGAATTTTCATGGCCATGGGACAAAGAACCCCATCTTTAGCTGAACTAAGGAAAAGTCCTGCAACACTGTCTCTGCCCATTTTTCCTACAAATGTCACTGGCATCTTTCCCGTGAGAAGGAGAAAGCAGTCTCTGACATCCGAGAGCTGGCTTGGGACTGTCAGCAAGGCCTGTTGAACAACAAATTTCATACAGCATCAACATCAGAGAAGGTCACGCTGGGACCACTACAGATTAAGACAAAAACAAGACCCCTCCCTAATCATGCTGGAACATAGATGATACAGGAACATTGCCCAAGTCACAGAATACCAGGCATACCCCTGTGGTAGGTAGAACTGTAAGCTGCCCGCAAGATTCCTGGCCCCTGGTGTACCCGCACCTACCCCTAGTTACTTAGCAAACATTACTCTAGCTACCGCTGTGAAGGGAATTGACAGATATAATTAACATCCCAAATCAATTGACCTTAACACAGGGAAATTAGGCCAGGTATGGTGGCCCATGCCTGTAATCCTAGCACGTTGGGAGGCTGAGCGGGAGGATTGCTTGAGCCCAGGAGTCCGAGACCAGCCTGAGCAGCAAAAGAATACAAAAAAAAACTAGCCAGGCATGGTGGCACTTGCCTGTAGTCCCAGCTACTGGGTAGGCTGAAGTGGGAGGATCACCTGAGTCCAGCAAGGTTGAGGCTGCAGTGAGCTGTAATGAGTCACTGGGCGGCAGCAAAAAAAAAAAAA
>NW_012102654.1:2741547-2742500 GCF_000951045.1 Mandrillus leucophaeus | reverse complement strand
CTTTAAAAAAGTTCCAATTGCTAGTCAATCAGGACAAATACAGAATGTGAGGTCCCATTCTAGCCAGTGGAAGCCGGACACAGCAGTAGGGTGGATATGTCAGGTTATAAATAACCCTGTCTCCTTTGTTCAGTGTACTCTCATGGCAAAACTGCTGGTGAGTGTACCCTTTCTGCAGAAAGTAAAGATGGCCTTGCTGAGAAAATTAAATTCATGTTCAAGTGCTATTTCTTTGCAGCACTGGGGAACAAGCATTTCAAACATGTATCAATTATATAAACATATGACAAAATAGATATAAGCAAAATGATGGGGTGATGCTGTGAGTACTGAAAACAGAAGATTTCTATTGGATATGGAAAGAGTAGTGATAGATAAAAACATAGGGTTTATGGGAGTCCAGAATTAGATTGGGGGTGGGATGTGTCCTTTCAGAACCTGAAAACATTCTAGATCCTTTTTCTTCCCTCTTTCTGCCATCCCAGTTCTTTTTTCTTTTTTTCTTTTTTTGAGACAGGATGTCACTCTGTCACCCTGGCTTGAGTGCAGTGGCATGATCTTGATGTCCTGGGCTCAGGTGATCCTCCTGCCTCAGCCTCTAGAGTAGCTGGGATCACAGGCACACACCGCCACATCCAGCTAATTTTAAAAATTATTTGTAGAGGTGGGGTATTGCTATGTTGCCCAGGCTGCAACCCAGTTCTGCAGTTTCCAGCCCAGTTATTCTGGTTCCCTCATTGCTGTTTCTATTGTCCCTGCTTAGAAAAATGAACTTGCCTTTTCCCACTCAAATCAAAGAGGAAATTTATTGCTTGAAGCAATAAATGTTTGAAACATACAGATAAAAGTAAAGAATAAAGCAATAAATGTTTGAAACATACAGATAAGAATAAAGAATAAAAACTCACATACCCATTATCCAGCTTCATCAAATCTTTTTTTTTTTTTTTTTT
>NW_012102654.1:2730176-2739055 GCF_000951045.1 Mandrillus leucophaeus | reverse complement strand
AAAAAAAAAAAGGGGAAATTATCCAGGTGGGCCTGACCTAATTCTATGAGCCCTTTAAAAACACAGTTTTCTCCAGCTGGCCACAGAAGAGGAAGTTAGAGAGACACACGCGGGCTGACCTGAAAGAAAGCAAACTCCATCCTGGGAACTGTTAACGGGGGCCAAGCAGCAACTGCAGGGAGCTTCTAGGAGCTGACAGCAGGCCCTGGCCTTCAGCTAGAAGGAAAATGGGGACATCATCAGTCCCATAGCTGCTAGGAAATGAATTCTGCCAGCAGCCAGTGTGCCTGGAAAAGGATCCAGGGCCCAGAAGACAATGGCAGCCCCAGCCCAGTGAGAGCCTGAGAGAGAATCCAGCCATGCCACTGCTAGACTTCAGTCCTGTAGTATCTTCAGAAATGGAGCGAACACTTCGGTGGTGTTTTATGGCACTAAGTTTGTGGTCATTTGCTACAAAGCAATAGAGGACGAATCAGCTTTCTCCCAGACAACGGGACTGTGTCTTGGCCACTTACAGCTTTAGCCTGAGTGCAGTTTCCCTCCTCCTAGGTAAGAGGTATTAAGATAGCGAGTCACAGTGTTCCCCTTGCTTCCTGACAGCATCCAATCTGGAGCATCGCCTTCCTCAAACCACCTAACACATGCCCAAACCCTTGACTAAGTCCTTTAGAACACCTTCTTACTGGGACACTCCACGCTCCCCGATGGAGTGTGTTTTCCTTGGCTGCAATGCGTGATAAACCGGACTTGTCCAGCTGTAGGTGTGTTCCTGTGGTCTCTGACTGGAGGATGAGGACATCCTACAAGGTGGGTACCGCAGGCCCCGGGAGACAAATAATTGAACTGGTGATTTGAGCTTTACAACTAGCTTCGGCACTCACTGGCCATGTTATACAACGGAGTCACCTACTTTTTGGGATCTTAGTTTTGTCATCAGTAGAATGAGAAGGTGGGGCTGGGTGATCTTTAAGGAAGCTGGGTGGTGGAGTGGAAAGACTTCCGGAGTCAGCCAGTCCTGGTTTAATCTCCGTTCTGCCCTCACCAGCAACGTGGCTTTGGGTAAACATTCATTTTCCCGAGTCTCAGTTGCTTCGTCTCTTAATTGGGACCAAGGAACCAAACAGGTTTAGTGTGAGGATTAAAGTAAATATAAATTTCTTGAATTACACAAATGGTTATAATAATATCTAAATAAGCAATTTAAAGACACACAAATTTATAACTTAAAAAATATTTTGACCAGAGTGTGCTAATGCTAACTAGTGCTTGTTTATTTTGTTTGTTTTTCTTTCTTTCTTTTTTTTTTTTTTGAGACAGCATCTTGCTCTGTCACCCAGGCTGTAGTGCAGTGGCCCAGTCATAATTCACTATAACCTGGAACTCCTGGGCTCAAAACATCCTCCTGCTTCAGCTTCTGGAGTAGCTGGGACTATAGGTGTGTGCTACCATGCCTGGCCAATATTTTATTTTTTTGTAGAGATGGGGTCTTGCTATGTTGCCCAGGCTGGTCTCAGACTCCTGGCCTCACGTGATCCTTCTGCCTTAGCTTCCCAAAGCGTTGGGATTACAGACACAAGCCACTATGCCCTGCCCTAATGCTTGGTTTGATTACCTTAAGGCATCAACTGTTCAAAATATGTACCACCGGCATGACATTACCCATGATGTGACGGTGGCAGCTGATATGAATTATCACCACCTAAAGGTCCACACATCTCTTTCCATCAGGACACTCTGTAGAAGATTCTCAGTGAATGTTTCTTCTCTCCCTTTTTCTTCCCCAAGGATTCCAGCTCTTAGGTTTTATGATTCTACACCATCACCCTTGTGGGTATGCATTCAAGTGACTGCGAAATTTTACATCACCAATATCATGCAAACACATACAGAAGCTCACCAGCCTCCAAACGCCAGGGGATCTCATCAGCATTAATACCTACACCTCGATCAGCTGCGGTGGCTCACACCTGTAATCCCAGCACTCTGGGAGGCCGAGGTGGGCGGATCACCTGAGGTCAGTTTAAGACCAGCCTGGCTAACATGGTGAAAGCTCATCTCCACTGAAAATACAAAAATTAACTGGGCATGGTGGTGCATGCCTGTAGTCCCAGCTACTCCGGAGGCTGAGGCAGGAGAATTGCTTGAACCTGGGAGGCAGAGGTTGCAGTGAGCTGAGATCTCACCACTGTACTCTAGACTGGGCAACAGAGCGAGAGTCCATCTTAAAAAAAAAAAATACTTACACCTCATTAACCTCCACTTGTTGGCTTCCCCTTCATAAGTCCCCTTTCCTTCAGGTCTTTCTGGGAATTCCCAGTGAGTGTCTTGGGCTCTCACATAAGTGGAGAGGCTTCCCGCCCGTGCTGGACTGTGGCTTCCAGTCCTGTAGCCCTGGGCTGAAGCCTGCCGCTCAGAGCTCTGCCTGGCTGGCTGTTCCGCCGTCTTTCTCAGATCAAAGCAGTACTTCTCCCAGGCCTCAGTTTTACACGTGCCTTGTGTTGTCTGTGAAAGAAGACTAACAGGAGGGTCTCCTAGCAATGCTGTTGGGATCTCAAGGGGTGCCAGCAAATGCAACTGCAATCCTGCAGTTCACCCATACCCCTTTCTCCCAGGTGGCCCACTTCAGCTGGACTTGAGGAGAAGTCCCACTACTCCTCTCCACCCTTTAGTTCTGTACCTGTGCCAAGTTCAACTCATCTTGTCTAAACTTGTATTCGCTAGTTTCTCCAGAGCAACAGAATGAGGTTTCTGAGGAGTCAGAGACTGATTGATTGGAATTAGCTTACGCAACTAGGGAAACTAAGAAGTCACAGGATCTGTGGCTGGCAAGATAAAGACCCAGGAGAGCTGATGGTTTAGTTCTAGTACAAGTCTGAAGGTTTGAGAAGCAGGAGAGCTGATGGTGTAAATCCTGTAAACTCTAGTCCAGTGGCTGGAGAAGACTCATGTTCCAGCTCAAGTGGTCAGGCAGAGAGAGCGAAAGCAAGCGAGAGAGAGAGAGAGACAGAGAGAGAGAGAGATTCTCTGTTTCCTACTTTGTGTTCCACTGAGACCCTCGGTGGATTGGATGATGCCATCCACACCGGGGAGGGCTGTCCACTCCACTCGGTCTCCTGACTCAAATGTTCATCTCTTCCAGAAACATCTTCACAGAAACACCCAGAGTAATATTTAACCAAATATCTGGGTGTCCTGTGGCCCAGTCAAGTTGACACATAGAATTAACCACCACACAGCTCTTCTTCAGGGACGACATTTCTGTCTGGCCCTGAAATCTCTCTGCTCCCCCAAAAGTTGCCTTCAGTTGAGCCATTGTAGTTCTCTAGACATATTTATACATATTTGAATCTAAATCACCAGTAACTCGTTATCTTGACACCTGTCCTTGAGCACCCCTGCTGCTGCCAGGAGACCCTCATGGTGACAGAGGGCACCAGTGAGTGAGTACAAGGATAAATAACAATAGAATCACAGAGTGTGACTGATGCCAGGAAGGAAATAAACAGAGGTGGAAGGGGAGTGGTGGTGGGGCACTCACTATAGAGCTGTGGGCCAGGTGGGACCTTCTGGAAAGCAGGCAGCTGCAGGGACAGCAGGGGTGCCCCACTGGCAGAAACTGCGTCATACGGTGTCCTTGTATTCATCCACTTGGCTGCCATCACAAAGTACCACAGCCTGGACAGCTTCACCAACAATTTACTTTCTCACTGTTCTGGAGGCTGGAAGTTCAAGATCAAGGTGCCAGCAGGGCTGGTTTCTCCTGAGGCCTCTCTGCCTGGCTTGTGGATGGCTGTCTTCTCTGCATGTCCTCACCTGGCCTTTCCTCTATGTGTGTCTGTGTCTTCGTAGGAGGACACCAGTCCTCTTGGGTAAAGATCCACCCTAACAGCCTCCTTTTAACTTAATCACCTCTTTAAAGAGCCTGTGTCCAAATGAGATAGGTTAGATAGACTGGCGATAGACTCCCTTAAAGGAGAAAAAAAACTTGCCAAATAGGAGGAGGGAACAAACCACCTGACAGTGTGCAAACTGCAGCCTGGGCTCAGATCCCAGCAATGTTGGGATCTCAAGGGGTGATAGCTAGAACATCCTGCAACAAGGAGGGAGAAGGGCAGAGGGGAAAATCCTCGAATTTATTTATTTATTTATTTAGGGACAGAGTCTCGCTCTGTTGCCCAGACTGGATTGCAATGGCGTGATCTCAGCTCACTGCAACCTCCACCTCTTGGGTTCAAATTATTCTCCCACCTCAGTCTCCCAAGTAGCTGGGATTACAGGCACTCACCATCACGCCTGGCTAATTTTTATATTTTGAGTAGTGATGGGGTCTCACTATGTTGGCCAGGCTGGTCTTGAACGCCTGACCTCAGGTGATCCACCTGCCTCGGCCTCCCAAAGTGCTGGGATTACAGGAATGAGCCACTGAGCCCGGCTGAAAATCCCCAAATTCACGCAAGCACAGAAACCCATGCTCAGTGTCCTTGGGCTGATCTATGCTTGTTATAATAGCAACAAACACGCCCCAGATAGAGAGTTAAGATGCAAATGAGACGTGATGTATGTACTAGCATGTACAACAATAGCACATGTGCATCCAGGGGACCACCTAAAACATGCTTCACGGCAATGCCTGTTCCTGCCCCTTCATGAATAACCTTGTAAGCCTCCCATGAAGGGATTTCCCCATGTCAGTCAGTGCTGTCTCGCCTTTGCAGGGCCCACTCTCATCAGCTGTCAGAGGGAACTTTCACGTTGCAAGAAACTCTCTTGCCGACTTTGACTTTGGTCTTGTTCTCAAATTCTTTTGTGAGGTGAAGTCAAGAATCTGAACCGACCCACTGGCAACACAAATACTGTCCTATCCTGAGGTCCTGGGGGTTAGGGCTTCACCATAGGAATATTCCAGAAAACACAATTCCTCCTATAACAGCCCTGTAGGGCTTGGTCTAGATGGTGCTGGAGTTCATCCTAAGCATAACCGATCTGAGAAAATTGAGCTCTGTAGATTAACTGAGCTATGAGGAGTAAAGGCTAGGCCAATGTAACAAGGTGACCCAATGACATTTAGTGACTTTAAGAACACAGAAGTTTATTCTTTTTTTTTTTTTTTCGAGACATGGTCTTGCTCTGTTGTCCAGGCTGGAGTATAGTGGTGCCGTCATAACTCACTGCAGCCTCCACTTCCCAGATTCAAGTAATCCTCCCACCTCAGCCTCCTGAGTGCCTGGGATTACAGGTGCACACCACCACGCCTGACTAATTTTTTTTTTTTTTTATTGTTTTGTACAGACAAGGTTTCACCATAGTGCCCAGGCTAGTCTCAAACTCCTGAGCTCAAGTGATCCGCTTTGGCATCTCAGTGCTAGGATTACAGGTGTGAGCCACTGTGCCTGGCCAGAAGTGCTAGGATTACAGGTGTGAGCCACTGCGCCTGGCCAGAAGTTTATTCTCTCAAATTTATTTCCAGGCTTCTGTCTTATGACCTCACCCAGGAGCCCGGACTAGTGGGTGCCATCCTCAACAAGTGACCTGAGAGTTGCACATGTCACTTTCAACTACAACCCATAGGTTAGAGCTGAGTCCCACAGACACACCTGGCTGTAGGAAAATTTGAGAGATTTTGCCTCTAGTTGTTCAATCCTGCATCCAAAAAGCAGGAAGAAACTGGAGTCCATCTGACTTGGCAGAGTCTGCCCTGAGTAGCTGGGATTACAGACACGTGCCACCATGCCCGGCTAATTTTTGTATTTTTAGTAGAGACAAGGTTTCACCGTGTTGGCCAGGCTGGTCTGGATCTCCTGACCTTGTGATCCACCTGCCTCAGCCTCCCAAAGTGCTGGGATTACAGGGGTGAGCCACCGCGTCCGGCCCCCATCTGATTCTTTAGCAGTCCTAGAGAAAAGTACACCTTGGTTAAGTTTCATATGATTTCCTCTACTAATTTATTAACTTTTTCATTTGCTCTCAGGAGTCAGCTATGAAAGATAAATGTATCCCATTCTTCGAGGAGAGCCTTGGTTGGAGATTGAGGCTATCGGTGGGAGGGGACTTGCCAGGAGGCAGAGCTGAAAACCCCAGCTCTGCTACCGAGGGCTGGAAGTTAATTGAGCAGAAACATGAGTTAGTCAATTGTCATTCGAGTCAGACCACGCGGCGGCCACACTATATCATCAAAGCCGAGGCATTCTGGGAAAGACTATGATTACCTCCATTCATTATGCTGGGAGTCTTTAGACACTTCAAACACGCTAGATTACAAAGTTGCTGGGGCGGAACCTGGAAAAGATAAAGTTATAATTGAAAGCTACTTACGTGATATATTTTAAATGACTTCGACTTTCTACTTCTAGGCATGTTAAGAAATCTCAAATAATTGTTTTTGGCCACAGCTAAATTTAGACCCTCTGAGATGGATGGCTGTGTCGTGTTCTTGCTCAAGGAATGTTAATGGTTTCCTGTTCTTTCCTAAGTGCTGTCGCTTAGAAAACATGGCACCTACTGTGTGCATGCCTCTGACAGGCCCTTGGAATCATTTTCTTTAATCCCCGTGATACCCTCAGATAAGGCTGTCAGATTTAGCCAATAAAATACAGGATGCTCCATTACATTTGAATTTCATATAAACAATACATTTGTAAAGTAAAAGTAATCCCAGTGCTTTGGGAGGCTGAGGAAGGAGGATCACTTGAGGCCAGGAGTTTGAGACCTGCCTGGGCATCACAGCAAGACCCCATCTCTACAACAATAAAATAAAATAAAATAAAATAAAATAAAATAAAATAAATAAAAGCCAGGCATGATGGCAGGCACCTGTAGTCCCAGCTACTCAGGAGGCTGAGCAGGGAGGATCTTGTAAGCCCAGGAGGTCGAGGCTGCAGTGAGCTGTGATCATGCCACTGTACTCCAGCCTGGGCATCAGAGTGAGACTCTGTTTCTCTAAAGAAACAACAACAAAAAGTAAAAGTATGTCCTGAATATTGCACTGGACTTACTTGGGCTAAAAAAAATTATTTGTCTGAAATTCAGACCCATCTGGGTATCCTGCATTTCATCTGGCACCCCTACCTGGGAAGTAGGTGGTACCATCCGCGTTTTTCAGACGAGGAAATGGAGAGTCAGGGAGTCTTACCTGGGGTCATGCAGCCAGTAGTGGCACAGCAGGGTGAGACATGGTCTTTTGGATTTGGAAGGCCGCGGTCTCGCCAGCATACTGTGCTGCCACTCAGTGGCATGTGCAGACCATACCATCGTCTCCAGCCTGCGCTTCTCAACCCTCCTGACCTGGCCCTAACATGCCTCCCCAGTTTCCTCTCCTTTGCTCTGCTCACCTCATCCAGGATGCTTTGCTGGCAGTGAAGGTGGCGTTCTGATTCTCAAGAAGCTTCTGACCCACACTTTGGGTCCATATGTGATGACCCAATGTGGAAACACCATTCACCAAAACTAAGACTTGCCAAGTGCCTGCTGTATACCTACAGCCAACTCAGCCTTTGCCACGTGATATCCGGCCACCAGCAGGTGATGCAAAAATTTTAGGTAGAACAAGGTTGAATGTTCTTAAAATAGCAGTGTGTTTGTCTTAATGAGTCATAGGAAAATCATAAGTTCCCTACCGGCCTGCACGCATCGGGGTTCGTGGCTGATTGCTCAGGAGGAGGAACTGATTGAGTCTGGCAGAATCAGACGGATGGCCCACAGGTGACCCAAGCTGGTAGAAAATCCTGCATTCCTGCCCTTGAGGCCTCTGGACCTCAGCATCATCCTCTATAGAATAAGGGGGCTGAACTCATGGTAATGAGGTGCCTTGCTCATGTTTATGGAGCATTTTCGTGGCTCCAGACACTCTTATACGTGACACTCATGTACCCGTTTTGCAGCAGAGAAAACAGAATGGATGGGTGTAGCAGCAAGTCCAACCTGCTGAATTTGGCCTTCGCTTTGTTTGATTTCACATCTCCCACTCCAAAACAGTGCTCTCACCAGAAGGGGATCCTTGGTAATGTCTCAAGATATGTTTGGTGTTCCAAACCGGGAGGTGCTACTGGCATCTAGTGTGTGGCAGCCAGGAACGCTGTTTAATATACTGTAATGCCTGGAATGGCCCCCACCACAGAGAATAATCCAGTCCCAGATGTTGTTCGTGCAAGGCAGAGAAACCCCACTCTAAACCTGAGAGAGGAAGAGGGGCAACTGCCCCAGGACACTGCCTTCTTCCAGCCACCCACCACCCTGCTCTCACATAGGCATGCCCTGCTGAAGAACACTCAATGGATCCCTAGTACCCATGGTCTGACCTTATGTTCAAATTCAGGGCTTTGGAGAAGGGTGTGGCTGGTGCTGTCCCACAGGCCAGAGACACTGGGCTTGAGCTTCCTATTCCCATCACTCCTGACCTCCAGATCACCTTAAGAAATTAAAAATCTACTTTTCATTAAAAAAGCACAAGGTCCTGTTCAACAGAGATCAGACAGGTATGCAAGTTATTATAGTTGTATATATATCAAGTGATAAGTGTGGGGAGTTGAGGAAATAATTGACTCTTCCTGCGAGGGCTAGCGATGCCTCATGGGGCAGCTGACGGTCGAGCTAGGTCTAGGAAAACACGCAGGCGTCAGCAGAGAAGGAAGTGGGCTTGTTCCAGGCAGAGGGCAGGAAATGACATGCTCCGTTGAGGAATGGTGAGCCTCCGGGGGCTCTGAAGCTGTGGTGCTCAGGCTTTTGTGAACCTGAACATCACCTGGTGAATGTGTTTTCAATTCTGTCTAGATCTGTGTGTGGGTTCGGGAGTTTACACTTAAAGCAGCGTGCAGGGTGATCTTCATTCTCTGTTTCTCTCTTTTCCTTCCTTCCCTCCCTCCCTCCCTCTCTCCTCCCTCCCT
>NW_012102654.1:2714094-2730086 GCF_000951045.1 Mandrillus leucophaeus | reverse complement strand
CCTTCCTTCCTTCCTTTTCCCTCCCTACTTCCTCCTCTCCTCTTCCTCTCCTCTCCCCTCCCCTCCCTTCCCCTCTCTTTCCTCTCTCTCTCTCCTCTCTTTCCTCTCTCTCCTCTCTTTCCTCTCTTTCTCCCCACCCCCGTTTTTTTCTGAGGCAGGCCCTCATTCTGTTGCCTAGGCTGGAGTGCAGTGGCATGAACATGGCTCACTGAAGCCTCGACCTTCTGGGCTCAGTTGATCCTCCCGCCTTAGCCCCCTGGGTAGCTGGGACTACAGGCTCACACCATCATGCCTGCCGAATTTTTGTATTTTTGGTAGAGATGGGGTTTTGCCATGTTGTCCAGGCTGGCCTATGAACTCCTGGGCTCAAGTAGTCTTTCCGCCGTCACCTCTCAAAATGCTGGGATTACAGGTGTGAGCCACCACGCCCGGCCCTCAGGTGATTCTGATGCAGGTGCTCTACCGACAACTCTGAGAAACAGGCTTCCAGGGAACACCCAGAGAAGAAGCTGAAAGTGCAGGCTAGACGAGGGGAACGGTTTGTATGCTCGGTTGAGGAGTTATGATCTTATTTTAACTTAAAGACAACCTTAGACTCTCTTAAGGAAAGGTCAAGACACAGTCTCCCAAAATAGAAATAGAGGTGTTTCTGGAAGTTTAACTTTGAAAAGATTTCAAATAATGAAATTAGAGCAATTTTAGCTGGATCGCCTGAGCCCAGGAGTTTGACACAAGCCTGGGCAGCATGATAAAATTCCATCTATACAAAAAACACACACAAAAAAAAAAAAAAAAAAAAAGCCGGGTGTGGTGGCGCACACCTGTGGTCCCAACTACTTGAGGGGCTGAGGCAGGAAGATTGCTTGAGCCCAGGCGTTCGAGGATGCAATGAGCTATGATTGTGCCACTGCACTCCAGACTGGGCGACAGAGCAAGACCCTGTCAAAGAGAACAAAATTAGAGTCATTTTGACAATTCAACTAGATGGGATGTGATGGGAGAATTTAATCTATAAATTTGGGACTGAGATTAAATTCCAAGGATCAGCTGGAGACAAGGAAGCTGGTCAGCTGGGCGTGTGGGTTGATGGGCTTTCAGATGCTTAACTTCCATCTATCACAGAGCTGGACCAAGCGTCATTTTTCCCTCTTCGGCGGAATACTTAGCTGATAGCATCAGGAAACTGGTAAATGATTCTTTCAGGCTGAAGAAACGAGTATATCTGCCTTCAGAGCACTTTGAAAGAAAGTATCCAGTGGACATAATGTCATAAATGATAATATGATTTCTGTTTTCTGAGTTACTCATGTAAAAATTTATTGTTATTGTAAAATGAGCACACATTTATTTACAAAATATAGGAAAACACTGAAGAGTAAAAGGAAAAACATCATTCCTATCCTTATTTTCCAGACAAAATCCATTACTTTTCTAGTTTTGAAATAGAAAATTATTTGTCATTTGATGTTACTTTCAGTTTGGACTGACTTGATATGCAAGTGACCCCAGCTTATCTCAGAAAACGTGACTTTTTTTTTTTTTCCTGGCACAGACCTGAATGAATGACCTAGTTTAAATTACATTCAATTTGACAAATATCATTGAATGCCTGCCATGTGTGTGGTGCTGAGTTAGAGCCTGTGGTGGTTACAAAGATTAATAAGACCCAGTACTTGACGCGAGCAGGTTATAAACTAGCAAGAGAGGCAGACCTGTGTAGAACAAGATAGGAGGATAACCCCAAGGTCAGCAAAGACAGAAGCTCATTCCATGGGCTGTTGATATGGAGGGTGGGAGTGAGAAGCATGAAAAAAATGTTTTGAGAATGTGGCATTTGAGCTGGAACAGAAAGGGCTCCTTGGCATTGGACCGTAGAATCTGCAGGGAAAAAAAATGAAGAGGAACTTGGCAAGGGTGGCTATTGTGGTTTGAATATGTAATAAATGGAGAATTGATTCATCAGAATTCCAAGTAGCTGCTCTCCACAAAGGAAGAGGACTTGGAGAAGAAGAGGGGGCTTTAGAGAATAAGGAGGGTCACTGCAACACAGACGACAGTCAGTGATGGAAGAGGAAGTGTGGGTAGAGCAACGTGGCAGGGAGGTAGGGAATTGTGTGTGTGCATGCATGCACGTGTATGTGCATAGGCACATGAGTACGTGTGGATGCATGTACATGTGTGTGGATGCATGTATATGAGTGTACACATGTGTGTGGATGCATGTACACGAGTGTACGTGTGTGTGCATGGATGCACGTATGTGAGTGTATGTGCGTGCGTGTGTGTATGTGTGCATTTGTATATATGTGAACATGTGTATATGCATGTCTGTGTGTGTGTGCAAGTGCATTTGTATATGTGTGATATGATTTGGATATCTATTCCCGTAAATCTCATGTTGAAATGTAATCTCCAGTGTTGGAGGTGGGGCCTGGTGGGAGGTGATTGGATCATAGGGGTGGATTTCTCATGAATGTCTTAGCACTATGTCCTTGGTGCCGCCTTTGTGATAGTGAGTGAATTGTCATGAGATCTGGTAGTTTAAAAGTGTGTAGCATGCCCCCCGCCCAACCTCTTGCTCTTGCTCTGGTCGTGTGAAGTGCCTGCTCCCGTTTCACCTTCCACCACAAGTAAAATCTCCCTGAGGCCTCCCCAAAAGCTAAGCAGATGCCTGTACCATGCTTGCTGTACAGCCTGCAGAACCATGAGCCAATTTAACCTCTTTTCTTTATACATTACCCAGGCTCAGGTATTTCTGTATAGCAATGCAAGAACAGCCTAATATGATGTGTGTACATGTGCACCTGTGTGTGTCTGTGTGCTCATGCAGGTGTGCATATGTGTATATGTGTGAAGACAGAGAAGGGGAGAGACTGACTTTTGGAAGTTGCTGTTACTGACAAGTAATTGATAAAGAGAGAGTCCAAAGAGGATTCTAGAAGGCCTTTTGTATGACACACCTTATAAAATTCATAAGCCGCTCTCTCTCATCTTTAAGATTATCCTTCAAGAATTTGCTGTTGGATTTTGCTTTTTTTTTTTTTTTTTTTTTTTTTTTTTTTTTTTTTTTTTTGAGATGGAGTCTCACTCTGTCACCAGGCTGGAGTGCAGTGGTGTGATCTCAGCTTACTGCAACCTCTGCCTCCTGGGTTCAAGCAATTCTCCTGCCTCAGCCTCCCAAGTAGCTGGGACCACAGACACACACCACCATGCCCAACTAATTTTTTTTTTTTTGTATTTTTAGTAGAGACTGGGTTTCACCATGTTCACCAGGATGGTCTCGATCTCTTGACCTTGTGATCTGCCTGCCTCGGCCTCCCAAAGTGCTGAGATTACAGGTGTGAGCCACCATGCCCAGCCGGATTTTGCTTTTTTTTTGGATGAGTTGACAGACAGAGTCAGATGGCCCAATTATAGTCTGACTTCCTGTCTAATTTTTAATAGTGGGTCCTGCAAACTTTTCAATTAATTGAGATGTATTTTTATTTCCTTGTTCTATCAGCCTGTATCAGTTATCTGTTGCTGGGTCCAAAGCACCTGGAACTCTAGCTAATCAGAACTATTTTATGGCTTATGACTCTATGGGTCAGGCATTTAGGCAGGGCTCAGTGGGTTCAGCTCTCCGCTCCAAGTGTTATCAGCAGGATCAACTGGGTCGGAGGACCTAGTATGACCTCCCTCACATAGATGGAGCCTTGGTACTGACTGTCCGCTGCGGCGTCATGCATGGGTCTCTTTCCTATGGCATCTTCCTCCCTACGGTCTCTCATCCTGCAGGTCTCACTCTCCGTGCGGCTCTTCCCTCCAGCAGGAGAGCCTGGACCTCTTTACATGGTAGTTGGGAAAAAAGGATGAGGAAATGGAAGCTGCAGTCCTCTTAGTTCTGGAACACACACAATGCTGCTTGTACCACATTCAGGAGACCACAGCGAGTATCAAGACCCGCCCAGACTAAAGAGGCAGAGAACTAGATACCTCCTCCTGACAGGAGATGCTTGAGAATGTTGTAGCCATGATTTCTAATCTACCAAACATCCCAGTGACATTCCCAGGGTTCTTTTAGGTCCCTGGCCCTGCCCTCTCTGGGAAGGTCTCCCTGCCCTAAAACACCCAGCCTCTCTGGGCTCCATGCCTGCACCACAGCCAGCCTGAGTCCCCTGTGGATGGGCTAGGGCACAGGGTTGGGGCCATGCATTATCAGTCTCCATGGACTGCCTCTCTCCATCCAGGTAAAAATTCAATTTCCCAGAGAATTGAGGTATTCACTGGGGTGTAGTTCAACGCTAACTTCCTTCCGGTCTGAGACTGGAAATGAGAAAAGTGCTCCAAGTACATGAAACACAGCAGGCGGAGAGATTCGAAAGCCAAAACTACAGAGGATCTTCACGTCTCTAAACACATCAGTAGAAAAATCATCCATGACTCTTCTTCTCCTTAAATGGGAAAGGTCTTCACATTTCCATTTTTAATTTGCCAATATACATTTTTCTCATATATTTTACAAAGTTTATGTTTTCTGATTCTAGAAATAATCTGTTATTGTTTGAAAAGAACTTAGAACATTCAGAAACTTATATGGGAGAAGGAAATCATGCCTAAATCTTACTACCTTGAAATGGCCACTGTTACTATTGAAACTATCAGATGGAATATTAGATAACACGAAGTGATATTTTAAACTACATATTGGCTATGACACATAATAAAACAAACACTTGTGAGACTACCACCCAACTTAACAACTAGGACATTGTTACATATTATGTACTCTGTATTAGGAGTCCCCAGCCCCGGGCCACAGACCGGTATTGGTCTGTGGCCTGTTAGTTACCAGGCTACACAGAAAGAGGTAAGCGTGTGAGCACAACTTTTTGGCATTTACAGCCACTCCCCATCGCTTGTATTACTGCCCAAGCTCCGCCTCCTGTCAGATCAGTGGTGGGGTCAGATTCTCATAGGAGCAAAAACCCTGTTGTGAACTGTGTGTGCGAGGCATCTAGCTTGCATACTCCTTCTAAGAATCTAACTAATGACTGTTGATCTGTCACTGTCTCTCATCACTCCCAGATGGGACCGTCTAGCTGCAGGAAAACAAGCTCAGGGCTCCCACTGATTCTATATTATGATGAGTTATATAATTATTTCATTACATATCACAATGTAATAAGAACAGAAATAAAGTGCATAATAAATGTAATGTGCTTGAATCATCTGGAAACCATCACACTCCGCTGTCCACAGAAAAATTGTCTTTCTGCCGGGCACGGTGGCTCACGCCTGTAATCCCAGCACTTTCGGAGGGTAAGGCAGTTGGATCACCTGAGGTCAGGAGCTCGAGATCAGCCTGGCCAACACGGTGAAACCCTGTCTCTACTAAAAGTACAAAACATTAGCCAGGCATGGTGGCGGGTGCCTGTAATCTCAGTTACTTAGGAGGCTGAGGCAGGAGAATCCCTTGAACTCGGGAGGCAGAGGTTGCAGTGAGTCGAGATCGCATCATTGCATTCCAGTCTGGGCCACAGGAGCAAAACTCCATCTCAGAAAAAGAAAAGAAAAAAAAGAAAAGAAAAATCGTCTTCCATGAAACTGGTCACTGTTGCCAAAAAGGTTGGGGACCACTTATGTATATTATATGTGTATAAACATATGTGTGATATATATTAATAATATAGATGACATATAATATGTATATATTATCTACAATGGATATGTAGATTATATATTACTATGTTATCATATTCCTATATTACATATACTATGTATATATTACATAATACATGGTATATACAGTAGATTGTCTTTTATGCATATACAGGTGTCAAGGTGGGACTAACCCAGGAAGATGCTACCAACATAAGATGGTCAAGTGTGGCGTCTCTCAGTTGAGAGTCCACGGGTATCAGCTGGCAGAAGCATACCCAATGGCATGGAAACTTTCAGCGGCTTCTCACAGATTCCATCCCCTGGCCTCCCTGCAAGAGGCTGACGTCATTGTGAATTTTGTGTTTGTTACTCCCTATGTACAGGCATCCTAAATACCATTTTGCTCGGTTGATATTTATATTTGCTATTTTAAGTTTCATAAATCACAGGCAGCAAGCCTGCCTGTCCTTCGTTCCAGAAGGAGATGTGGTTTTCATGATAGTGGACAGCACGTGCACCTGACTTGCTCTGGAAGGAGATACTCTGTCTACCACAGGTTTTCACCATACAGACATCCTTGAAAAGATACCCCAGAAGTAACAGCTCTTTCTCAAGATGTGCAGGAACTTGAGCAGCTCATGGGTAAGTGTCTCTCAACAGGAATTCATCAGCGAGCTACAAAGGCCCGACCTCTTCTGCTCTCTGCAACCTGACATTTTAGTTGGGGAGACAGGACTTTGCATAAACAAACACATTTGCTTTGAGGGTTTGGTTTGGATCAGGCCTATAGGTTTTGTGGCGGATGAAGGTCAACAGGTCATGATGGGGCCACTCTCAAGCTGGGAATTTCTTGGAGGGCTCCCATTAAACTCAAAATATGTACCAAAACTGTCTTTGGTGCACTGAAGGAGATACACAAGCATCAAGGTGAGACTAATCCAGGAAAGCATGACTGAGATGGGATGGTTGAGTGAGGCCTCTCTCAGTGGAGAGGTAAGCAAAAGTTACCAGCAGGCAGAAGCATGCCTCAGGCAGTGGGAACCGCCCGCAGCTGTTCAAAGGCACAGGAAGTGTGGTGTGTGTGGGAGCTGAAAGGCTGATGGGTCTGGAAAGCAGCGAGCTGGGGTAAAAAGAGGCTTGAGGCCCAGAAGCCATGGTGAGCAGTCTGAGATTTATTGTGAGTGGGTATGGAAGGGTTTTACACAGGGGACTGATAACAATCTGATTTGCATTTTTGCCAGGCTCACTTTGCTGCCCACGCAGAAGGGATTGGAGGGGCGTTTGAAATCATTGACAAGTCTCTACTGTTGCTGATTGAATTTTTAATCTATTCATTCAATCTGACGTCAGATGGGCTTTGACTTCCACATTCTCAGAATTAAAACTGACTTTTAAATGTTATCACGGATTTGTCTGTAGCTTCTCATACAAGCACTTCACTTTTACTTATCTCCCTCTGCTCTCTTCTTGGCACTTACGTGCACTCCCTCTAGTTGGTTCAGAGAGGTGCAAAGACCCCAGCCAATGTGGGGCTGCAGCTTCCTTTAGGATGGAAAGAAAAGGGAAGGAAGTGGCAGCAGTTTGAACTTCCTCACGCTATGCAGCCTTCACCCAAGGGAACGGGAGATGGCATTCAGCTTGAAAGCTGTATTGAGCAGGTAGCCTCTGGGGAAAACAGCCAATGATTTCATGCTTTGAAATCAAGCAGACTGAAGTCCGTGTGCCTGGATCCTACACATTTGCTTTGAGGGCTGCGTTGGGATCAGACCGACAGGATTTGTGGCGGATGAAGGTGAACAGGTCATAATGGGGCCAGTCCCAAGCAGGGGATTTCTTGGAGGGCTCCTATTGAATCCCAAATATGTACAGATTTCCACACTTTGAGCCATAGCGTGTCCATGTTTTAATATCAGCATGGTTTAAGCCGGGTCTCTGGAGTACAATTGGTCCTGTTGGCCTTTGGCTTTGTGTACATGGACTCAGGGGCGTGTATGCCCCGGCCTGGACTTCTGTCGGTTCTCGGCTTAACCTCACATCTTCCCTGAAGCCTTTGCTTCACCCCAACCCACTCCTGCCTCTCACAAGTTCCTGGGATCTCCTGCACTTCTTCATAAGACGACACAGTTCTGCTGGTTTATCTTATTCTATTCTATTTTATCTTACTATTTTTTCAGGGATTGACGGTAGATGGAAATTGTGCTGATATAATGTCTGTCTTCCTCACTAGGAAAAGCTCCGGGAGGGCGGGAAGTTTTGTTCATCTTGATCATTCTCCGAAGGTGCCCTTTCCTAAAACAAAAGTATTGACCTGTTTACCTTTATCTTTGTGTATTGTCTTAGAGCCTTGTCTGTCTCACTGATCTTCAGACCCCAGCATGGAGTCGTCACCTCATGACCTTGTGAACAAGGGCACAGGTGTCATGGAAGGGGCAGGTGAGGGACTCACGTGCCTGTGCGTGGGTCTCAGCTCCCCCTCTCACAATGGGGGGACCTTGGCCGAGTCTCTTGGAGCCTTAGTTTCTTTATGTGTAAAAAATAAAGATAGTCTAACGATGCTTTGGGGCATCAATGTGGGAATGAAGCATGTTAGTAATTTTGAAGTGCGTGGTTGCTTTCATTGTCTTGCAGCAGCCGAGGCTCTCCTTCTCCCATCTTAAGGTTTGTGGGGCTCCTTGTTTGGAGGGTGTAATAGCAATACTCCTGTCCTCGTCCTGCAGAGAGGCGTCACCTGCCAGAATCCAATTCCTTCTTCATCAGGGACCTCACGATTGGCCACTGTCTCTCAGCCCGTATTTTCCCCTGAGGGGTCTAATTTTCATATCCTTCAAAGACATGAAAATTACTTCCCTATGATTTGGGGGACCCCTACAAGAAGTCCTGTGTTTTCACAACCAAAGAGGATTATTTTCCCTGTGGGAGGTGTCCTAGGAGCTGCCTTGAAAATAGCACTGAGCTGGCTGGGCACGGTGGCTCATGCCTGTAATCCCAGCACTTTGGGAGGCTAAGACAGGTGGATCCCTTGAGGTCAGGAGTTTGAGACCAGCCTGGCCAAAATGGCGAAACCCCATCTCTACTAAAAATACAAAAATTAACTGGGCGTGGTGGCGCGGGCCTGTAATCCCAGCTACTCGCGAGGCCGAGGCAGGAGAATTGCTTGAACCCTGAGGGCAGAGGTTGCAGTGAGCCGAGATCATGCCATTGCACTCCAGCCTGGGTGACAGAGCGAGACTCTGTCTCAAAAAAAAGAAAAGAAAAGAAAAAAGAAAATCAGAAAATAGCTCTGAGCTATAAGGAGCCACTAGCTTCAGTTTTTATTCATTTAGTATTCTGGCTCAGGAAGCACATGGCGGTCGATGTAGTGCTCACAGTCACCCTGTGAGCCTCGGGTCAAAATTATCTTCATTTTACAAATGAGAACACAGGTTGTCCTTGTTCTTTCCAGAGGCCAGAAATCGAGGCAACCAGGCCTTCCGCCCCCAAAGCCCTGGCTCTACGCTAAACACATGGTTGATCATGAAGCATTGGCCTGATGACCCCTGGGGCTCACAAAGGTGAACTGGCCTCATTCCAAATTCATTGATTGACCCACAAAAAGCGTCCATGGTTTCATTCTGGACTTTTGATGCCCTGCCTGATTTTTTTCTGATAGTTTGCTTGGGCAGTGATTCTGGTGGATGGCTCCTACTTCTGAAAAGCCTGGTGTTCAGGGCCGTCCCATGAACTCAGAAGGCTCCTATTGCCTTTGGGAAAGTGAGGCAGGGATGGAGTGAACTGGAGTTCTCGGCCACAGTTTTCCTCATCTGTTGTAGCTTCTCTGCTGTCCAGGCCACTCTATGCACAACTGTTTCCTTCTTGGCTCAAGATGCTAGAAGATTGTATCAGTCAGGGTTCTCTAAAGAAACAACCAACAAAAGATACTTATCTTTCTCTCTCTTTTCCTCTCGCATCTATCCGTCTATCATCTATCATCCGTCTATCTATATATTTATCACCTATCTCTCTACCTGCCTACCTATCTACCTGCCTACATTTCTTTTAAGGAATTGGCTCCCACAGTTGTGATGCTGGCAAGTCTGAAGCCGGCAGGGGAGACTGACAGGCTGCAAATTCAGATAAGAGTTGATGTTGCAGTCCTGAGTGTGAATTCTGCAAAACAGGTTGGCAACTCAGGTAAGGTTTCTCTGCTGCAATCTTCAGGAGAATTTCTTCTTCTCTGGGAAACCTTGACCTTTGCACTTAAGGTCTCCAAGTGATTGGATGAGACCCACCCACATCGTGACAGGTAGTCTGCTTTACTGGAAGTTTACTGATTTAAATGTAATCATATCTAAGAAATAACTTCATGGCAACATCTAGACTGGTGTTTGGTCAAACAACTGGGCACCGGTTCCAGCCAGGTTGACGTGTCACATTAACCATCTCACAGTGAATGTGGGACTCAGCCACCTCAGTATCTGTGGCCATCGCCCATGTTGGTCCTCCTCTCCCCCTGCCACCTGCCAAAAAATTCACTAATGTTTGGATGACTTTTTACTTTCTCTTCTCCTTCCAGAATAATTCTGGGCACTGTCTCAGGCTTCCATGCTTTTCTTGCCACCTCTACTTGCCCACCTGTCACCTATGAGGCTCTGAGGCTGTTCTAAGTTGGACCAAGTATTCTAAGATGAATCACTCTCTTTGCTACATCTGTTCAAACTTTCTCAATGGACGTTTTTAGAAAACCTGGACCTTGCAAATCATCTTCACAGAACTTGTCCAAATGCCAAGAAGGCAAGGAAAATAAGTATTCACTCCATGTTTACAATGATAGCTAATGTGTTCATAGTAGATAACATTTATGATAGTACATTTGATAGTAGAATTGTATATTCATGTGTTTATGAGTATATAACGGAACCTCTCTTTTAATTAACATGTATGGTATATTTATGCCAATTCTTGCGTAGGTTTTTCTTGTAAGTAATTTAAGAACTGATTTATAGATGGTGATATGGTTTGGATTTGTGTCCCCACCCAAATCTCCTGTTGAATTGGAGGAGGGGCCTGGTGGTGTTACCAGATGGAAGGTCTTGACTGTGAGTTGTTCAGGTTCTTGGCGTGTTGAACAAATAATCGAACAAAAAGCACAAACAAAGCAACAAAAGAATAAAGCAAAGAAAGCACAGATTTATGAAGTACAAGTGCACTCCACAGAGTGGGAACAGGCTGGAGCAAGCAGATGAAGAGCCCTCGGGTTGCATTGTTGTTTAGGGTTTGTATTAGGCTAAAAGAATTTGGTAACACTCCAAGGTGCCCTTGAGAGGCCTTCAATTGGTTACACCCTGTGAAGGATTGGCCCATGATCAATCAGAGGCTGAAGTGGAAACTCCTGTCTTGTTATCATAGGCGCCAGGATGTGGCCTGTGTGCTGCCCAATCTTGCCTGGAACTGGCTGCACCTGCGTCTGCCTTAACACCTGGTTACCCTAATTCCCTATTCTCCTGCCTCAGTGGGAGGTGATTGGATCATGGGAATGGATTTCCCCCTTGCTGTTCTCACGATAATGAGTGAGCTCTCACGAGATCTGCACATTTAACAATGTGTGGCGCCTCCTGCTTCGCTCTTCTGCTGCCATGGGAAGATGTGCTCGCTTCCCCTTTGCCTTCTGCCATGATTGTGAGTTTCCTGAGACCTCCTAGTCATACTTCCTGTTGAGCCTGCAGAACTGTGAGTCAATTAAACCTCTTTTCTTTATAAATTACCCAGTCTCAGGTAGTCGTTTATAGCAGTGGGAAAATAGACTAATACAGATGGGATGTCTTTGCTTTCAGTATATTTATGGTGCTGAATCGGTTTCCAGTTACAATATTATTTCCATGAGGGAACCAAAGGCTGTTTTATGATCTGCTTTTATGAAATAGTTCTCCAGTGTTCATCTTGGCCAGTGTGAAGGTGCCTAGTGACCTTTGACCCCTGACCTTTCCCCTCCCCTCCGCCTTTTGCTCAGCTATGCCCCAGTGTTGCTGGAGGGTGGCACCCAGTTACCTCTGGTGTTGAGAGAGAAGTACAGATGTCTATTCTTAGGTCTACATCCTGAGGATCTGATTAGATCCAATAAAACAGAATGTTTGCCTTGTAAGAAGGAATTTGTGTGTGTGTGTGTGTCTTGAGCTAACATCCCTGCTTATTTTTGAATGAAAAAGAGTCTTCAAACATATTCTGTCATTTGACTTTCCAGCAAAAGCCCCAGGTCCTGGCTTACTGATTTATTTGGAAAGTTTTCCAGGGGGAAGTGATTGCGGCAGGGTGGGAGCTGCTGAGTCCTGGGGGTGGGGGCAGGGCGGGGGACCAGTTGAGGTCAATTGATTAATGAAATAGGGGCACAGAGGGTTGGGAAATGGGGGAGTTGCTGTTGTCTGGGAGGCTTCGGAGTGGAATAAAATTGGCCTTGAATAGGCAAGGTGGTTATAGAACTGAACTGGGGTCCGCTTGCCCCATGCAGAAAGTCCGGAAGTCCCCACTGAGGTCGTAGGGATGGAAAGGAAGGCTTTTATTTGCGGGACGCCAAGCAAGGCAGACCAGGTAGCTATTGCTTAAACCCTGACCTAGGGCTTAATTTCAGGAAAATTCAGGGTTTAATTTCAGGAAAACAAAAGCTACAGGCAAAATTGCAAATCAATACCTGGAGTTTACACGTTGGATTTGGCCTAAATGGGTGAGATGTCTTTAAGTGGGGGCTTTCAGGTCGTAGAGTCAAAGATTATCTGATTTACAATTGGTTAAGGAAGAGAAGCTTTGCTTAAAAATGTGTGGCCAGATGAAAAAAATGTTAACTGGCTCCGGATGTGACTCCCTCCAAGCCCCTCAGGAAGAAATTAGAGCAAAGAATGACGGTCAGGGTTGAGTCCTCAGTTTCCCTGTATCTGAGGTCTACATGTCAGCGGGTCTGTACATACGTGGGGTTCCTTGGTGGGGGGATCCAGGGACATTTGTTAAGATATATCTTGGTTCATCTAGGGAAACCAAACATCTCTGAATTCCAAATTCCCTTGCCTATAATTTTAGGCTACTATGATCTTCTTATGAAGTTGCATATTTGCCTCTCTGGGCTAGTGAGCCGCTTGGAGCTTCCCTTTGAAGGAACTCAGAATTTTCCTTTTTTTTCCCATGGTTGGGGCAGTAGAGGTCGGGGCATGGGCCCTAAAAAAGGGGGTCCTTGGCTGGGCACAGTGGCTCACACCTGTAATCCCAGCACTTTGGGTGAGGCGGGTAGATCACGAGGTCAGGAGTTTGAGACCAGCCTGGCCAAGATGGTGAAACCTCATCTCTACTAAAAATACAAAAAGTAGCCAGGTGTGGTGGCACGTGCCTGTAATCCCAGCTACTCGGGAGGCTGAGGCAGGAGAATTGTTTGAACCTGGGAGGCGGAGGTTGCGATGAGCCAAGATCATGCCATTGCACTCCAGCCTGGGCAACAAGAGCGAAAACTTCCTCAAATAAAAAATAAAGAGGGGGTTGGGCAGTCCCTGCTGGTCTCAAGCTTAGTTTGCATGGAGAGGAGGGGAGGGAGGGAGGGTGAGAGCAGAGGCTTGAAGGTGAAAGTGAGTGTGGCCAAGGGGTGAGCTGGGAAGTGAGCCCCGCGAGGTGGAGGGAGGTTGTTAGAAGGGCTGGACAAGGAGCTGGAGGCTGACCACGTGCGGAGGTGATGGTCAGATGGAACGAGTTGGATGCAATTTCTTTCCAACATCAGAGAAGAAGAGTAAGAGAAGGATCTTAGATAGCAAAGAAACAGAATGAAGTTCGTGTTTGGGAAGAATGAATCTGGATGGATTTGGGGGGCAGGGATACCCTTTATTTAAATTAGAAAAATTACTTCTGTCCCTTCCATACACATTGTTGATGAAAAGAGCCACACTCTGTAAAATACTTGAAGAGATTTATTAGCCAAATATGAGTGACCATGGCCTGTGACACAGCCTCCAACAAGAGAAGTTCTTATCCTGCATGGGGTTAGCCTCTTTCCACTCTAGGAGTTTCCATATTTCTGGTCAAAGAAAAGCCAGGAAGCCTGGATTTTGGACTCTTCTACCATTTAGCTCTGTATTTTGTCCAAATCATTTAGGTTTCTCTGTTTACCAGTTTTTTTGTTTGTTTGGTTGGTTTTTTTTGAGACAGGGTCTGGCTCTGTTGCCCAGGCTGGAGTACAGTGGCACAATCACAGCTCACTGAAGCCTTGACCTCCCAGGCCCAAGCTGTCCTCCCAGCTAAGCTCCCCAAGTAGCTAGGGCCACAGGCATGTGTCACCATGCCTGGATAATTTTATTTTTTTGTAGAGAAGGAGTCTCACTATGTTGTCCAGGCTGGTCTTGAGCTCCTGGGCTCAAGCAATCCTCCTGCCTTAGTTTCCCAATGTGCTGGGATTGCAGGCATGAACCACAGCGCTCAGCCCACTCTTCTTATCTAAACCAAAGACTGGTTAAGTTGAAAATCATATGAAAATGTGAACATGTGTAAAAGTACCAGGGACTCTATGAGTGAAGATGGTATCGATTTATCTGGGGATACACAATCCTTAAGATAAGGAAGGAAAGCTAATACACACAGTACCTTGTATGGGTAAGGCCTTCATAAGCATCCCTTCATTTAATTCAGTCTCACTGCATCCTTATTTAACCCTGGGAGGAAGGAACCACCTTTAATACGTGATGAACCTAAAGTCCAGAGGCGGAAGTTATTTCCTCAAGTCACACAGCTCACAAGTGGCAGACACAGAATTGTAGCCAGGGGTGATTTGATTCCAAGGCCAGGTTACATCCATGTTAGTATGCTGAGGGACCCTTTGTTGGACATAGCTTGCTAACAGTCAAACCTTTAATGGAGGATTCAAGGTCGATGTATTAGTTTGCCTGGCTGCCATCACAAAGTACCACGTACTGGATGGCTTCGACAATAGATACTTATTCTTGCACAGCCCTGGAGACTGAAGTCCAAGACCAATGAGCCATCAGGGTTGGTTTCTCCTGAGGCCTCTCTCCTTGGCTTGGAGATGGCCATCTCCTCCCTGTGTCCTTACATGGTTGTGCATGTCTATGTCGTAATCTTCCTATAAGGACACCAGTCATATTGGATTAGGGCCCACCCTAATAGATTTATTTAACCTCAATTACTTCTTTAAGAACGCTGTGTTCAAGCATAATCCCATTCTGAGGAACTAAAGGTCAGGGCTTAAACACATGAATTTCAGGGAGACGCAACTTGGCCCATAACACTAGATAAATTTAATTCCTTGCTTCAGTCAATTTTAGGTGATGAAACTCTGCACATTGGCTATCTAACACGGGGGACCACTTTGCAATTACGTACCGCATTGGCTTTCCAATGGCTTTTCAGATTGGAAGCACCTTACCATTTTGAGCCTCATTTAACAATGCGGTGAGGCAGGTGGAAGAGATGTTATTGATCTTCCAAAGAAACCAAGGCTTAGAGATTTTATATGACTCATAGATGGACAGATTAAGTTGGGTGTACTTTTTGTTCCTTTGGCAACAAAAATTGAAACCTGGTATTTGTATATGTTGGTAAAAAACATTGAAACAGTCGGCACAATGCTGTCCCAAAGACCTTAGACAAATTATAAAAGATGCAGTGAAAGAATAATGGTTTTAAATTTTAGGAAACTAAATTCTCTATAATTATACTCCAAAGAATTTTCAGTTTGTATGCTCTTTCCCTACTGTGCCCATATTTTTACATAGTTGCAATTATTGTATATATCCTCTTGTAGTCCGTTTCCACTGCATTTTTTTTATTTTGAGATAATTGTGATTGACAGGCAGTTGTAAATAATACAGAAAGATCCCATGTTCCCTTTACTTAGTTTCCCCCAATGGTCACATTTTATGAAACTGCAATATTACAGTACAATATTAGAAGTGCAATATTACAACCAGAATATTGACACTGAAATAGTCCAGATACAAAACATTTCCATCACTACAAGGATCCCTCATGTACTCCTTTTATAACCACCCCCATCCTCACTAATCTCCATTTCTATAGTTTTTATGATTTCAAGAATATTATATAAATAGAACCATACAGTACATAAGCCTTTGAGTTAGCTTCTTCCACTTAGCATCATGCTCTGATGATTTATCCAGATTGTTATTGATATCTATCAATTGTTATTAATAGTTTGTTCCTTTTCATTGTTGAGTAGAATTCCATTGTGTAGATGTACCACAGTGTGTTTAACCATTCGCCTGCTGAAAGACATCTGAGTTGTTTGAAATTTTGTGCTGTTACAAATAAAGCTGCTTATAAACATTGTGTGCAAATTTTTGTGCACACATAAGTTTCATTTCCCTGGG
>NW_012102654.1:2710861-2712904 GCF_000951045.1 Mandrillus leucophaeus | reverse complement strand
TTTTTTTTTTTTTTGAGTGATTGCAATGGTATTGTAATTTAAATTTTTGTGACGCTGTGTTTGTTGATTGCCATGGACAGAAGGAATAGAAAGAGGTAGACAGAGAGGGCAGCCAGTTGGAGAGGGCTAAGCTACAACTGTACATTGCGCATGTGGGCAGAGTTCTGGTGGTGCCAATCCTGGAGGCAGGTTAGCGTGGACTCTGTAGCCCTAGGACATACTTTTCCCTTGATTTCTTCAGGTGCTCCTCATCCAGGTCTTGTATGAACTCGGCGTCTATGAGGTGGACAAGGATGCTGAAGGAACGTGACTGGCCTGTCCCAAGCTGTGGTGGCCAGTCCTTGGTGTTCTCCATCAGCCACTGCTTGGTGGCATCTGGGACCAACAGTTGGAGCAGCTGTCCATTCTGCTGTGGTGCACTGCCAGCAGGTGGGGGTGACCTGAAGGGCCAGGCTGTCTTGTTGAGGAAGGTGCTGGGTGCAAGCGTGAACTGCAGGGGGTTTGTGGCAGGAGCCAGAACCTCCTGTGGTTTGCTGTGAACTGGCTGAGACCTGCTGAGACCCAGCTGAGGCACTTTATGCAGGTTCAGATCATTCGCCTCCAGGAATGAGCCAGGAAATGGAGAAGGGCACATTGAGGTCCTTGCCCCCTTGAAGCTGGAAGCCTCAAGGTTCTGACCTCTCCAGCAGTGCTTTGAAGAAATTCATGATGCCAGCCCCTGCTTAGCCCACTGGGGAGCTGCTTGGCATCAGGCTCCAGGGAGCCGCATCAGGATTGGCTACCATATTCTTAAATTATTTTAGATTTGCTGAAGTTTGTTTTATGGCCCATGATATGATCTATCTTGGTGTATGTTCCATGGGCACATGAAAAGAATGTGTATTCTATTGAATATAGTGTTTTACAAATGTTAGATCCTATATTGTCTGATATTTCTATCTCCTTCCCGATTTTCTGTGTAGTTCTATCAATTTTTGAGAGAAGAGTGTAATTATGAATTTATCTATTTCAATTTTCAGTTTTTGCTTCATACATTTTGAAGCTCTGTTTGGTGCATTCACATTCAAGGTGCTATGTCTTCTTGGTAGATTGACACTTAATATGTAATGTTTCTCTCTGCATCTAAAAATTTTCTTGCTCTAAAACCTATTTTATCTGATGTTAATACAGGAAATCCTGCTTTCTTTTGATTAATATTTTGCATGATATCTCCTGTCTCTTATACACATCTAGATGTGTATAAGAGACAGGGCTTATTATATGTATATAGATGGTTTTTTTTTTTTTTTTTTTTTTTTTTTTGAGACGGAGTCTCGCTCTGTCTCCCAGGCTGGAGTACAGTGGTGTGATCTTGGCTCACTGCAACCTCTGCCTCTTGGGTTCAAGCAATTCTCCCTGCCTCAGCCTCCTGAATAACTGGGATTACAGGGGCCTGCCACCATGCCCGGCTAATTTTTGTATTTTTAGTAGACCCAGGGTTTCACCATTACATCGTTATATTTGATATGAGTATCCTGTAGACATCATACAATTGGATCTTTTTTAATTAACTCTGACAATCCCTGTCTTTTGATTGGTGTATCTAGATCATTTATATTTAATGTAATTATTGCATTAATTAGGGCTTACATCTTTCATTTTATTTTTTGTTTTCTGTTTTCGGTTTCTCTGTTATTTTTCCTTCCTTCATGTGGGTCACTTGAACATTTTTTAGAATTTCATTTTGATTTATCTATATCATTTGGAGTATATTTATATCATTTCTTTAGTGATTGCTTAACTATTATATTGTATATATACAACTTACTGCAGTCTTTTGCCATCCACATTTTACCAGTTCATGAATTGTAGAAATGATCTCCCTTTACAGTCCTTTACCCTATGTTTACAATAGAATTCTTTACTATTTCCTCTACATACATGTAGAACCACAGCAGATGGTGTTTTTTTTTTTTTTTTTTTTTTTTTTTGAGATGGAGTCTCGCTCTGTCTCCCAGGCTGAGATGGTGTTATTTTTGCTTCAACCCCATTGAATGTAATTTA
>NW_012102654.1:2706557-2707811 GCF_000951045.1 Mandrillus leucophaeus | reverse complement strand
GTGGTCGTGTGTTTAGTTTTTTAAGAAACTACCAAGCTGTCGGCTAGAATAGCTGTGTTGCTTTACATTCCCACCAGTAATGTATGAATGATCCAATTTCTCTACATCCTTGTTAGCATTTGGTATTGTGACTATTATTTTTAAGTCATTCTCATAGGTATGTAGGGATATCTCACTGTGGTTTTAGTTTGCATTTCCCTAATGACTAATGTTGATGAACAACTTTTCATGTGCATATTTGCCATGTGTACATCCTCTTCAGTGAAATGTCTTTTTATGTCTTTTACCCATTTTCTAATTGGATTGCTTGGTTTTTACTGTTGAGTTTTAAGAATTCTTTATTTATTCTAGTTACTAGTTCTTTGTTGGATATATGGTTTGCAAACATTTTCTCCCATCCTCTTAATGGGATCTTTTGCAGAGTGCAAGTTTTACATTTTGATGAAGTTCAATTTACAATTTTTGTAAATGGATTGTGGTTTTGGTGTCAAACCTAAAATCTTTGTCTAGATCCTGATGATTTTCTTATATTTTTCTAAAAGTTTAATAATTTTGTGTCTTACATTTAAGTCTGTGATCCACTTTAAATAAACTTTGTATGAAATGTGAGGCTTTGGTCAAGGTTCTTTTTTTTTTTTTTTAAACCTATGGTTGTCCAATTGCTCCAGCACCATTTGTTGAAAAAGCTGTCCTTTCTCCATTAGATTGCTTTTGCACTTTTGTCAAAAAATAGTTGGGCATATGTGGGTTTATTTCTGAGTTTTCTATTCTGTTTCAGTCATCTGTGTGTCTATTCCTCTACCAATACCATACAGTCTTGATTACAGTTGCTGAATAATAATCTGACTCCTTCAAATTTATTCTTTTTTTTCAAAATTGTTTTAGCTGTTTTAGTTCCTTTGCCTTTTATATAAATTTTAGATTGTTCTCTAAAAAAGTCTTACTGGGATTTTAATAGGAAGTACATTAAACCTGCATATTAATTTGGGGATAATTGATAATTTCATTATGTTGAGTCTTCCAATCCACAAACATGGTATTCTTGGATTATTGGTATGTATCTTCATTTATTTAGATCTTTGATTTCTTTTTTCAGCATTTTGGAATTTTCAGCATATAAAACCTGAATGTGTTTTGTTAAATCTATACCTAAGCATTTCCTTTTTTTTTTTTTTTGAGTGATTGCAATGGTATTGTAATTTAAATTTTTGTGACGCTGTGTTTGTTGATTGCCATGGACAGAAGGAATAGAAA
>NW_012102654.1:2699308-2704839 GCF_000951045.1 Mandrillus leucophaeus | reverse complement strand
TTACAGTCCTTTACCCTATGTTTACAATAGAATTCTTTACTATTTCCTCTACATACATGTAGAACCACAGCAGATGGTGTTTTTTTTTTTTTTTTTTTTTTGAGATGGAGTCTCGCTCTGTCTCCCAGGCTGAGATGGTGTTATTTTTGCTTCAACCCCATTGAATGTAATTTAGAAAACTTAAGTAAAGTCTATTATATTTAACCCTATTTTTGTTTATCATGTTCTTTACTTCCTGATGTTCCAAAATTTGTTTCCTTTCTGTCTAGAGAACTTCATTTAGCTATGAGAAATCCCTTGTAATTTGAATTGTTTCTCATTAAAGTAAGGTGTCATATTTTTCTTGTTGCTTTCTAGATTTTAAGTTCTTAGAAATTTGGCTATGATACTCCTTGGTGAGGATTCTTCTGAGTTTATCCTATTTGGGGTTTCTTAGGTTCTTGTATCTGTAGGCCGTCTTTTACCAAATTTGGAAAGTTTTCAGCTATTATTTCTTGAAGTAGTTTTTTAATCCAATCCTTTTTCTCTTCTCCTTCTGAGACCCCAGTGATACAAATGGTTAATTTGTTTTAGTACCATAGGTTCCTGAGGCTCTGTTCATTTTTATTTTCAGTTGAATTTCTCTTTGTTGTTCAGACTGGGTAGCTTCTATTGTCCTATCTTCAAGTTCACAGATTCTTTCCTCTGTCCCCTCTCTTCTGTTGTTGAGCCCATCCATTAAGTTTTAAATTTGGTTATTTCATTTTCGATTCTAAAAGTTTTGTTTTTATTCTTCTTTATATCTCCTATTTTTTGCTGAGATTTTCTATATTTTCATTTTTCTAATGTGTATTCATAATCACTAGTTGAATCATTTTCACCATGATTGTTTCAAAATCTTTGTCAGGTAATTGTAACATCCCTGTTATCTCAGTGTTGTCATCTATTTTCTTTTTAAAGTCAGTTTGACATCTTCATGGTTCTTGGTATGATGAATGGCTTTTTTAGCTGAAAGCTGGACATTTTGGACATTATGTTATGAGACTCTGAATTTTTGTAAACCTTCTGTTTTAGCTGGCTTTGTCTGATACCCCCACAGCAGAAGAAGGGAGGATACTGTGTTGCTATTGCCAGGTGAAGGTAAAGGTCCAGGTTCCTCTCTCAGCCTCTGTTGATACCTCAGTGGGGAGTGGAAGGGGTTCCTTGTTACTGCTGGATAGATGTAAGAATTACTAAGCTTCCACTAATGCCAACTTGACTGGGAGGGGATTGAGTAGCCTGTTGTTGCTCCTCATGTAGTCGCCACTAATACTTTTTATTTTCTGGGGGAGGGGAAGCTGGTTTTGTTACTGCTGCTTGGTGGTGAAAGACTTTTCATCAGGCAACCTCTGACACCACCCCACTGGGGTGAGGAAAGGCTACCTCATGACTACCCCAGGTGGGGGTAGAAGTCCAGGCTCCCCATGTGGTCTCCACTGACACTACAGGGAGGTGGTGGTGATAAAAAATCATTATCACCTGGAAGGTGCTTAAAATCTTGATCTGTCCTCAGCTTTCTCTGACACCATCTGGTTTGGAGGGCACTGGGGGCACGTTGTGGTAGCTTGATGAGCTCTCCACTTGGCCCTTGCTGTCATGGGTGAGGTTGGAGTCATAGTGTCTTTCTTTGGTGTTTGACTGGAGTAGAGTGGTTACTGTCTTCTTGGCTATCCCGTTCCTGTCGTTTTGCCCCAGAGCAGGCTTTGGTTGGGGCTTTCTTGGTTGACATCCATTTGTGTTTCTGGGTTGGCAGCTTCTTCAGTCCCAAGTCAGCAACGTGTGGAGCAAAAAAAAACCCAGGGAGCTCACCACCAGGTTACTTGGAAACCACAGTCCCTAGTTGGTCTTCTTTTCTCCACCTCCTAGTGTCTTCTGTTTATTTTACCTTCACTGTCCAGAGTTTAGTAGTACCCAGCACAGGGATAAGGAAAAGTGTGTCTACTCCATCAGCACAGAAGTAGAGGTGCCCACTGCGCATTATATCACATAATAGTTTATCTTTCCATGTGTCTTCATAACCTGAACTTATCTATTCCCTAATTTTCAGTTCTGATTATACTTATTTCACTGTAATTGTTTCAATACACTAAACTAAGGCATTACATATTACAGTAGTTCCCCCTTATCTTCAGTTTTGGTCTTTGTGGTTTCAGTTATTCATAGTCAACTTCAGTCTGAAAGTATAAGTGGAAAATTCTAGAAATAATTCACAAGTTTTAAGTTGCACACTGTTCTGAGTAGCATGATGAAATCCATGCCATCCTGCTCTACCCCTTCTTCCTCACAGAAAGAAGGGTGACTATCATACAATAAGATAGTTTGAGAGGGGGAGAAGAGATAGAGACCATATTCATATAAATTTTATTACAGTATATCGTTATAATTGTCTTATTTTATTATTAGTATTATCTCTTACTGTGCCTAGTTTATAAATTAAACGTTATCCAGATGTGTATATATAGGAAAAAAGTAGGATATATGAGGGGTTTGGTGCTATCTGCAGTTTCAGGCACCCGCTAGAAGTCTTAGCATGTATCCCCTATGGATAAGGGGGGCTGCTGTAATGAAAACTTAGTTATAACATAGTTATGGTTCTAAAGAATCCTTTTCAACTTCAGATTTATAATGGTCTGAGGAGCTGAGATAAGTTAATTCTGTTCTGGGGACTGACCCTGGATGTTACAAAAGCTGAAGTCTGTCCAGTGTGAATTTCCGTACGGACTTCTCCTCAAATAATTCTTTACATTTTATACATTTTACAAGCATTTTTATATCCCATCTCGCCTCTCTTTGTATATGCTTTCTTTAGCATGAAAGTTTCTTTCTCACAATTGGGTTAAAGTTTCTCCTGCCACCTGTCCCTGGCAGTCGCCTCTTCCTGCTGGGCTGCCGTGTGGGTCTGCATCTGTGTCCTGTTGCGCCCACTGTTCCTGCTTTGTCATTTCTGTAATTCACATTTCTCCTTCTAGACTTCATGCCCCTTCAAGGTAGAGACAACTGTGCCCTATTTGTCTCCCTGTGCCCCATATATATTACTGGTTAAACATAGACATAACCTGATTTTTTTTTTTTTTGAGATGAATTCTCACTCTGCCAGCTAGGCTGGAGAGCAGTATGCACTCTCGGCTCACTGCAACCTCTGTCTCCCAGGTTCAAGCGATTCTCCTGCCTCAGCCTCCCAAGTAGCTGGGATTACAGGCACCCGCCACCATGCCTGGCAAATTTTTGTATTTTTAGTAGAGACGGGGTTTTGCCATGTTGGTCAGGCTGGTCTCGAACTCCTGACCTCAGGTGATCCACCTGCCTTGGCCTCCCAAAGTGCTGAGATTACAAGTGTGAGCCACTACTCCCGGCCTAACCTGATATATGAACAAATTAATTATTTTATTTGACTGCCCCCCGTATCTCACGGGTTGTGAGGTATACGGCTTTCTCTCCCAAGGGGGTGCCTGCACACTCCTTATTATTTACATATCTATTTGACTTTGGGGAAATATGGTAGAGTTCAAGGGGCAGGACATTAGGAGTCAGGTTTGTGTTCTAGTCCTCGCTTTGTGTCTTACTGTGACCTCAAGTCCTTCAACTTCTTGGAACCTCACCTGCCTCATCTATAAAATGGGAACAATAACACTCAACCCTCAGGATTGTTCGGAGGGTTAAATGGTATATCATTTATTCCTTTCTGCCTGTTCACTTTTCAACCTTCACACTGAATACTTTGCCATCACTTGGGAGATTTCTGGAAGACTTTAAAAAACTAATTCTTTATTCATTTCTTCCACTTTCCCCCAAACTCCCCAGAGAGGAGATGGTGAGATTTGGGGCTCCTAAATAGCCCCCATGAGGTTCCTGAGCCTCGACAGATAAGGCAGAGTCTTTCTGTATATTCCCAGAGGGCAGAGATAACAATGGCTCTGTTCACAATGCTACTGTCAAAACGGTGTGTTGTGAAATGAATTTCCTTGTTACTCTAAGAGAAAGAACAGTGCCTCTCCTTGACTTTCTAAGTGTCCCCTTCCCTATTCCGACATCCTTGCCAAGTGTATCAGCACATTTTTTTACAGTGGAAAACAGGATTTCTTCTCTTTAGAGGATTTGATTCCCAGCTTGGTGCTAACCAGTTGCATGTCATCCTGATAAATGGGTTACTTTTTATTTTATTAGCAAAATGCAAGTGAGATCAATTCTTTGCTCTAAGACTGTCTATTGGATTTTAAGTTGTTTGACCTTGAGCATAGCTCTGGCTGAAATAGGCTCGAGATGTAAATATCCACACACCTGCTGCCTCTGCGCTCTCTCAGGAGAGAAGCTGTAATTCATATCCACAGGCAGATCAATACTCCTGTGTCCACAGTCGCGGGCAATGTTTCCGCAACATGGTACCCGCAGTGCTTATACACGGGGAAGTCTGGTTATTGCCACTGTCTCTTTGGCTAGTTGAGGATTGTAAAGCTGTATACTTTCAAAACGGTCCTGGATGTGTTCTGATGCTGAAGGTGTGATGACATATTAGTGTTTCGTGACTGCTGCAACAAATTATCATAAACTTGGTGGTTTAACACTACAGAATTTTATCCTTTCACAGTTCTGGAGGCCAGAGGTCTGAGATCCAGTGACCTGCAGTCCCTGTGGGGGCGTTAGGAGAGAACCCCTTCCCTGCCTCTCCCAGCGTCTTCTCCTGGCATTCCTGGGCCTAAGGCTGCATGGCTCCACTCTCTACTTCTTCACATGGCCTCCTCTCCTGTATGTGGGTGTCTTCTCTTCTGTCTCAAATCTCCCTCACCTCTCTCTTACAAGGACATTTGTCACTGAATTTAGGGCTGACCTGGATAATCCTCCTCTCAAGAACTTTAACTCAGTCACATCTGCAAAAAGCCTTTTCCAAATAAGGTCACATCCGCAGGTTCCAGAGATTTGATGTGGATATCATTTTTGGGGAGGGTGCCTTTTGGTCTACTACTAGAGGAATAAGAATGACTTCTAATGGGATGACTTGCAGATGTGTTCTGTCTGGTTCCATGCCTTGATGGTTGAAAACACAGAAAGATTTTTGTAGACTGGCATATTAGATGGTTCTAGGGAACAATATAGAAATGGTTATGTGCCTATATGGGTGCTATAATTCTGATGATTTAATTCCAATAATGAAATCTCACTGATTTTAGATATTTTGCAGTGGATGTGATTTCTAAGACTCAGATACGCAAAAACAAAACCCTTAATTGTGTCCCTATAATTTCTATCTCAGGCTTCATTTGCTTGAGTAAGTGAAAAAAAAAAGTGAGTAAAAAAAAGTCACTTTTTTTTTTTTTGAGTGGGGGACAGAGTTCACTCTGTTGCCCAGGCTGGAGTACAGTGGCATGATCTCAGCTCAATGCAACCTCCGCCTCCTGGGTTCAAGCTATTCTCCTGCTTCAGCCTCCCAAGTGGGGATTACAGGCATGTACCACCACCAGCTAATTTTTGTATTTCTAGTAGAGACGGGGTTTCACCATGTTGCCCAGGCTAGTCTC
>NW_012102654.1:2667935-2698808 GCF_000951045.1 Mandrillus leucophaeus | reverse complement strand
GTCAGAGATTTCCCCTATGCCTCAACCTTTTCATGGAGTTCTAAGCTCCCGGTTTAAGTGGACTGCATAGTGCAATGGTTACAAGTGAGCCCTCCAACCTACGTGGCTTGCATTGAAAACCACCTCCTCTACTTTTTACTTCCTAATGGGTGATCTCAGCATGGCAGGTTGCCTTCTTAGGAAGCAGAGTATGAAATGCAGCATGTTGGCCAAGGAGTGTCCTTGGGATCAGCTCCTGCAGAAGGAGCAGGAAGGCGTCCAACTGTGATGCAGGTCCAGTGACAGCCTTGGCCCACCCGACAGGAGCTCTGGAGCTAGGATGACCCTTCGAAGTTGTCCCACGTTGGGTTGCCCTGAGAATTGATGTGATCTTGGCAAGGCAGTTCTCTGCCTTGAGGCGATCCCTTAAGGGACTGACAGCTGGAGGCCATCTGCTAATAGCCCCTGGCAGCAGTGGGTCTGGGTGGTGCATCCCTGTGTCCACTACACTGTACCGTCACGCTGTTTGGATTCGCTTCTTCATCTTACGTTCTGGGAGCAGCGACTCCAGGATTTTCGTAGAACAGGCCAGTGCCCCTGTTCTTCCGGGGGGAAATGTGGAAGAGGAGGGTTTGTGGGATGAGCTGCAGTGCTCACTTCTGCAGCTGGTCTCCTGGCTACCCGAGGACTCATCTTCCTCTTCCAGTCTCCATTCAGGATCTCTTTCCGCCTCGGCTAGCACCTTTGCTGGTCCCGGTGGCTAACGTGGCCTAACACAGGCTGTCACCTCTGAGGCGGTCTGAATCCTGAGCACCACCCCCTGCTCAGGCTGACACTCCTGCCATTCCTGGTCCATTTGCTGTCAAACTGGATAAGGGAGTGCCGAGAGGTGACCAAGTGGACCCGTCCTATCCCCATTTTGTCACAGCAGCCCTACCTCCTCCTGATGACCCAGGTCAATTGGCCCTGCTGGGTTGGTATCTCTCCTTGTTGCCTCCTGGTCCCTTGGCACGAGATGCTAAAGTACCCAGGAGGCAGTCACAGCTTAAACTTCAATGGAAGTTGCTGTGTCCACTGGAAGAAGGATTCTTCATCTGGGAGCCATGAGTTGCAGAGCCCAGAGCTGTGATAACAGAAAACATAAATTCCCCATTGGCCGCTGAGAGGGATGGCACACGGGACACCCCTTGGCTCCAGGTCATGAATCCTTCCCTTCTGGTCTAGCACCATATAACAGTTTCCATTCAAAATGGAAATGCACTGGGGTACCCATCATCTGAAAGGATTACTGTCAAGCTTTGATGTCTTAGTTGTTATTGATCCTGGCGCTATTCGCAGCCCTGTGTGATCCTGGCCTGTGTTCCCTTTAATCCTCTCCGTGGGTCTTCCCCTAGCCCTGGAGAGTTTTATCACAGGTGTGTATTGACTAATGCGTGCTGAATACTGAAATCCAGAGTTCTCCTGCTGTGCAGTTCTCCTTCAAACCCCAGCCGCCTTGGTCCCTCCAAAGTCTGGGATTTATCTCCCCAACTTAAGGGGTTTACCAGGTTCTTTCTGTTGCCATGCGACTCTCCTGGACACCCTCCCCAGGCCTTGCCTGAGGCCAGCACAGGCTGGCTCTGTTTGCTTCTCATCTCTCAGGGATCAAGTCCTTCACCACTTTACTGCCAGTCTCCTGAAAACCACTTCCCATATATTTTGTCCGGTTGTTGATTCTTTCAGCATAGAGGGTAAATCCCTGTGGCAAAGCAGCATTTGTGCTGGGGCTTTTGAAACCTAAAGGTAATTTTTTTTTTTTCTCCTCCTTCAGTTTCTCCCTGACCTCTTTCCTTTTGGGGCAATGACAGCCTGGAACTTCCTGGCCTGAAAAGCAAAGGGTCACAGGTTGAAGTAACGACAGGAAAAGCAAAACCAAAAATAAATATTCCTTCGCAATGTCCCTTTCGTTCTGCCAACATTGCAAGTCATACCATTTCTTTCACCCTGATCAAGTTTTATTGTCTTGACTGAGGAAGAAACACAGAAGGTTCTGTTGGTGTCTGAAGTTTATTCTTGATTTTATTTTGGGGGGAAATTGCCCACCTAAGCACATGAGTCCTCTGAAAAACAAAAGTGCCCCATTTCAGAGACTTTAAAAGCAGCTTAAGCCAAGCCCAGTGTGCCCCACAGACTTCTCCCCACGGTGGCTAAGATCCATTTCTGCTCGCTTTAATGTTGATGGACTTTGCTTTTGCTGGTGCATCTGGGTCTCTAAAGCCAAACCTCCGTCTCTGCACTAGCGCAGGTTCTTGGCCGACACGCCTTGCTGGTTGCGGGGGTGGCGGCGGGGAGAGAAACATGGTCTCTCCCTGCAGGGTCCCCATAAATCCTGTTCGCTGTGGGCACCCTGGGGAAAGTGGAGGCGAGAACTCGGGGATTTAGACCCCTTTCAGCATCTAGCTCTGTAGTGTCTGACTTAGGAAGGAAGGTCTCAGCTGCTCTAAATTAACTTTGGAGGCGTGTGGGGACTTGGGTTAAGTGGTCTCCACTGAGGTACGCTGAATATTTATTGTGGCTGATCTCCAAATGACAAAATGTTAACATTTAACATTCAGCTGAAGCTGAATTGAAGGTCAATGATCACCATCAAAGAAAAAACAGGTACAAGAATGAATCTGACATTTTATTAAGAACTAAATTTGTTGCTGTTACTTACAGTGGAAAACACACCTTTACTATGTATGGCCTCCAACACAGCCATATAAAAAGTCTTGGCATCTTGGTTAGACATGTATATACTTTCTACACAATTATAATTGTGTATAACATAATTTAGCTTTTGAGAGTACATTTTAAAAAATTCAACAAGTATGAGTAAGACTGTATAGGATTCAGCACTGTCTCAGGTAAAACAGTACCTAATTTAGGTACAACAGTAAAAATTAAAAATGAGTAATCCAGCTTGTAGTGATTCTTCTATTTCATCCTTTTATACTGTGATCACCCAGGGCTGCTTTTTTTGATGGTGAAATTTTAAAGCAAGCTCACCTCAGTACCCAGGTATCTCCTGATATAAAGACAATGAAAAACAAAAACATGATAAATACTATCAGTGTGATTAATGGCTTAGTTTATTAGCTGTTTTAAGAACATACAACTTTATAGTGAAAATAATATACTGGAAGTAGCTTTTTATTTTTTGAGACGGAGTCTTGCCCTGTTGCCAGGCTGGAGTATGGTGATGCGATCTCAGCTCACTGCAACCTCTGCCTCCTGGGTTCAAGCGATTCTCCTGCCTCAGCCTCCCAAGTAGCTGGGACCACAGGCACACACCACCATGCCCAGAATTTTTGTGTTTTTAGTGGATACAGGGTTTCACCATGTTGGCCAGGATGGTCTCAATCTCTTGACCTCATGATCTGCCCGCCTTGGCCTCCCAAAGTTCTGGGATTACAGGCATGGGCCATCATGCCCGGCTGGAAGTAGCTTTTAAAAAGCATTTTTAATGGTATGCTTACAAAATGACAGATGTAGGTGAAAAAAAAACTTCAGCAATGACAATATAATGAACCAGTCTCCTGGGAGCAAAGCTGAACACTACAGAGACAGGCTGGCTGCTTAAAGTCAAATTAGTTTCTTAATACCATGGAAATCCTACTTGGAGATTGTACCAAGGTGGTTTCTAAGTATCACTGGTCTTAGTTTAATAATGTAAAAATTTCACCTTATCAGCTCTTTTAAAGTTTCTGAGAAAAATTCCTTTGGTTCTAATGTACTACCTCCCCTTTCTGATGGACCTTCCTTCTCAAGGAAGCTCTTATTGTATCACCCAATGTAAAATCACACAGTTCTTTTATCCAATAATTGTCATGGAGGAAGTTGTCATCTTCCTCACTAGTAGAAGGCTCTTCCCAGGAATGTTGGGGAAATCTTGATGTTCATTCTGAGAAACCACATCGAGGGTAAGTAAATTCAGGGGCCCACAATACCAGTATGTTTCATGTTAATACAGGAATTTTCTTGGTCACTTTCTCAGCTGGGGACCTCTGGCTGGCAATGCCCCTACCTGGGCCTTGCTGGGGCATGCTACCTGCTATAGGGGGCATCCCCAACCCGACTCAGCTCACCCAGGCTGGCTCTGGCTTGTGCACTGGCTCAGCCCTTGGCCGGGCTGGGTGTGGTGCCCTAGACCACCTGTGTTATAGCTTGTACCTGCATTCGGGAGTTCTGAGCTCTTGTCCCACATCCAAGAAGGAGGAGAGGATATGCCAACAACTGAAGGGTGAGGAGGGTGGAGAAGAATTTTATTGAACAATGGAACAGTTCTCAGCAGAGAGGGGATGTAGGGGTGGTCCCCTATCCCCACAATTAGGTGGTTTCTTCCTCAGTGTGACTGAGTCTGGGGCTTTTACGGGCTCAGAATAGGGGAGTGCATGCTAATTGGTTTGTGAGTGTGGAAAGAAAGGCTGAAGCAAAGGCACCACTCAAAGGTGGGCATAGCAGTGTAGAAAACCAATTAGGAAAGGGTAGGGATCAGTTGGAGGAAAGCATGCCAAATGTGAAGACAGGTTCTCAACCTGGTCCGTGGATTTGACTTGCAGCTTGATTTTCAGGCTTTAAGTTGTCTTCAGCTTTGGACTTGGGGTTTCACCGGGGACCCGCCCCATCTGCCTAGGCATTTGGCTACCTCCTGTCACTCCCAATGTCCCTTTAAGAGCATGTAAAGTTCAACTATAAGATGTCCAGAAATCGGATGCAAATCTAGAACAGGTAAGGATACTAGTAATGTGTAAACTAAAGATTGAATTTCCAAACATAGTAAGTTGTGTCAAAAGTGACTTGGGTCACAGTATTGATAATTTTTAGATAAGAGATTGGTTTGGGGTTCATGAGCAGAGGTTGAAAGGCATAAAAGAGAGGCTGAAAAATAACCCATATTAACTCTCTGAAAATGGTACAAATGGCCAGACCTCAAAATCAGTAGGAATATCTACATGAATGCCATCACCTCTGAGCTATCAGTGATTGTTCCATGTGACACCTCTTAATGGAAATCAAATGTAGAACCCCAAGAGGAAGACTGGCAAACATTTTAAACCGTAATTCCACATAGCTTTGTAGTAGCCAAAGGTGTTATTTTGGGAAACCTCATGAATAGCCAGAGTCATAGAGTGGTTAATGTAGCTATCAAAGGCATTTGCCCAAAATATGACCCATTTCCAGTCCAAGTTTTTTATTAAATAAAACACAACCAGCTGGGTGAGAACCATCGTAATTACAGTTCACACCAGGTTGGGATCAGGTTTCATTTAGGATTTTATCTCTGGGTACCTTGCCAGGACCAATTAATGTGGGCTGTGGGTATAGATAGTCCCTATAGAAGTCTTCTGTGTGACCTGGTTCCCCATAAGAGTGGTGGCTCACAGCTTCTGATTAGATGTTGTTTAGATGCATCATGAGTTCTATTAAACATAAGCATGCATTTTCAAATCCAACACTTGAGATGTACAATGTCCCTGTACACAGCCGAGCTGATGATGCCAAGATGGGCTTTAGTAAAAGGTGTTAGAACCGTTGCTGAAATTCTGGATTTTGTGCAGTGGTTCCATCTTCTACTTTGACACCTACAAAGCCCTTAAGACAATTTAGGAAGTAAAGGCCAGGTCACATTCATTTAGCTGCTGAATCAAATGTGTAATACCACTATAGTACAAAAAACCTGTCAGTGTTCCAAAATACGCCTCAATACAGAATTTTCCAGCCTTGGGAACAGAAAGGAGAAAGATCCCTGCTGAGTATATTTGTTTTTCTTTGTGAGTTTCATATGAGGAAAATCACTAAATTATTTTGCCTGTTCTCCCTAATGATGATAATTTCAGAAAGCCCCAAAATAAACAGAGCTTCCCATTTACTGGTTCCAGGTGACATTTGATCCTCGTGGGTGCTGGTTCAGGCTACGTGTGGTGGCAACAGCATGGATCTTTGTGCAAAACACATTTGTGTGCTCTGATCAAGGTCTTCTATGCAAGCTCTACTAGGCATTTACAAACACATTTTTGGCTACATTTCATTCCAAAAAGAGATTTTGGCCGGGCGCGGGTAGCTCACACCTGTATTCCCAGCAATTTGGGAGACCGAGGTGGAAGGATGGCTTGAACTCAGGAGTTCAAGACCAGTCTGAGCAACATAGTGAGACCTTGTCTCTACTACAAAAAAAAGAAAATTAGTGGGGTGTGGTGCATATTTGTAGTCCCAGCTACTCAGGAAGCTGAGGCAGGAAGATCACTTGAGCCTGAGAGATGGAGGCTGCAGTGAGCTATGATCTGGCCACTGCACTCCAGCCTGTGTGACAAAGTGAGACCTTGTCACGAAAACAAAAACAAAAGTAACCCCAGAGAGATTTTATGTGACTGCAGCTTTAAATTATACTTAGTAGTAAAATGAACTCTCCTGCAGCTCAATACCTGATTGAAACACCTCTTTCAATTATCTGAGTAAACTATATAATACAAATGAAAGTTATTCCTATGAAAATATCTGGAGGGCAAAGAAAAACAAACTATATTCCCAAATAAATCTTTTAAAGGGAAATAAGTTGATCAACCTCTGAAGGTCAGACAATGTTTGCTAGCTGTAATCCTGTTCCCCACGAGGCTGGAGTTGGGCCACAACATTGTTTTTGTTTCCTGCGTCAGCACTGTCAGAATGTTCCCCATGGGCTGAGGATTTTTTCTTGTTCTGATGAGAGAAGGATTCCCACAGAGACCCAAATGACTAGTGTGTTAATCTGCTAGGGTTGCCATAACAAAGTACAGAGATTGTAACAAATACAGAGATTTTAAACAACAGAATGTATTGTTTCACATCCTAAAGGCTAGAAGTTCAAGATCAAGGTGTCAGATTTCTTCTGAAGCCTCTCCTTGACTTGTAGACAGCCACTTTCTCCCTGGGTCCTCATATGATCTTCCCTCTGTGTGTGTCCCAAAACAATAGAATATACATTCTTCTTATCTGCACATGGCACATATTATAAAATCAACCACACAATTGTCCGTAAAACATTTCTCAACTAATTCAAAGAACCTGAAATCATGTCAAACATACTCTCAGACCACAGCATAATAAAAATATAAATTAATACTAAGAAAATCATTCAAAATCATACAGTTACATGGTAATTAAATAACCTGCTCCTGAATGACTTTTGGGTAAACAATGAAATTAAGGCAGAAATCAAGACATTCTTTGAAATGAATGAGAACAAAGATACAACATACTAGAATCTCTGTGACACAGCTAAAGCAGTGTTAAGAGGAAAGTTTATAGCACTAAATACCCACATCAAAAAGTTAGAAATATATCAAATTAACAACCAAACAAAATACCTAGAGGAACTATAGAAACAAATGCAAATCAACCTCAAAGCTAGAAGACAAGAAATAACCAAAATCAGAGCTGAACTAGAGGAAATTGAAATGCAAAAAACCATGCAAAAGATCAACAAATCCAGGAGTTTGTTCTGTGAGAGAAAAAATAAGATTGATAGACTGCTAGACTAATAAAAAGATCCAAATAAACACAATCAGAAATGACAAAGGGGACATTACCACTGACTCCTCAGAAATACAAAAAACCCTCAGAGACTACTACAGACACTTCTATGCCTGCAAACTAGAAAACCTAGAAGAAATGGACAAATTCCTGGAAACATACAATCTCCCAAGATTGAGCCAGGGGCAAATTTAATCCCTGAACAGACCAATAATGACTTCTGAAATGGAATCAGTAACAAAAAGCCTACCAACCAGAAAAAGTCTAGGACTGGACAATTCACAGTTGAATTCTACCAGTTGTGTAAAAAAGAGCTGATATCATTCCTATTGAAACCATTCCAAAACATTGAGAAGGAGGTACTCCTCCCTAACTCATTCTATGAGGCCAGAATTATCCTGATACCAAAACCTGGCAGAGACAAAATTTAAAGAAGGCTTAAGGCCAATATCCTTGATGAACATAGATGCAAAAAATCCTCAGTAAAATACTAACAAATCATATCCAGCAGTGCATCAAAAATCTAATCTACCACAATCAAGTAGGCTTTATTCCTGGAATGCAAGGTTGGTTCCACATACTCACATCAATAATTGTAATTCACTACATAAACAGAACTAAAACAAAAAAGCATATAATCATCTCGATGCCAAAAATACTTTGATAAAATTCAGTATCTTTTCACGTTAGCCCTCAAAAAACTAGGCATTGAAGGAACTTACCTCAAAATAATAGCGCCTATGACAAACCCATGGCCAACATCATACAGAATGTACAAAAACTGGAAACATTCCCCTTGAGAACCAGAGTAAGATGAGGATGCCCACTCTCGCCACTCCTATTCAACATTGTATTGGAAGTCCTAGCCAGACCAATCAGGCAAGAGAAAGAAATAAAAGGCATTCAAACAGGAAGAGAAGTCAAACTCTCTCTCTTTGTAGATGATTTTATACCTAGAAAACCCCATAAACTCTGCCCAAAAGCTCCTAGAACTAATGAACAACTTCAGCAAAGTTTCAAGATACAAAATCAATGTATGGAAATCAGTAGCATTTCTATACACCATTAACATCCAAGCTGAGAGTCAAATCAAGAACACAATCCCATTTACCATAGTCATACACAAAAAATAAAATACCTAGGAATAGAGCTAACCAAGCAGGTGAAAGATCTCTACAATGACAATTACAAAACACTGCTCAAAGAAATCAAAGATGACATAAATCAATAGGAAGAATCAGTATTGTTAAAATGCCTGTACTTCCCAAAGCAGTCTACAGATTCAGTGCTATTACTATCGAACTACCAGTGACATTCTTCACAGAATTAGAAAAAGCTATTTTAAAATTCATATGGAAGCAAAAAGGAGTTCAGATAGCCAGGGCAATCCTAAGCAAAAAAGAACAAAGCTAGAGGCATAATGTTACCTAACTTCAAACTATACAAGGCTACAGTAACAAAAGCAGCATGGGACTGGCACAAAAACAGGCATATAGACCAATGGAACAGAATAGAGAGCCCAGAAATAAAGCCATACACCTACAACCATCCGATCTTTGACAAAGTTGACAAAAACAAGCAATGGGGAAAGAACTTCCTATTCAATAAATGGTGCTGAGATAACTAACTAGTCACATGCAGAAGACTGAAGATGGATCCCTTCCTTATACCATATACAAAAATCAATGCAGGATGGATTACAGACTTAAACGTAAAACCTAAAGCTATAAAAACCCTAGAAGATAACCTAGGAAATATCATTCTGGACATAGGAACTGGTAAAAGCTTCATGATGAAGACGCCAAAAGCAATTGCAACAAAAGCAAAAATTGACAAATGGAACCTAATTAAACTAAAGAGCTTCTGCACAGCAAAAGAAACTATCAACAGAGTAAACAGATGACCTACAGAATGGGAGAAAATTTTTCAAACTACGCATCTGACAAAGTCCTAATATCCAGAATCTATAAGGAACTTAAATTAACAAGCAAAAAACAACCCTATTAAAAAGTGGGCAAAGGACATAAATAGACACTTCTCAAAAGAAGACATACATGTTACTAACAAGCATATGAAAAAATGCTCAGTATCGCTAATCATCAGAGAAATGCGAATCAAAGCCACAATGAGATACCATCTCACACCAGTCGGGATGATTATTACTAAAAAGTGAAGAACAGATGCTGGCGAGGTTGTGGAGAAAAAGGAATGCCTATACACTGTTGGTGGGAGTGTAAATCATTCACCATTGTGGAAGACAGCGTGGCAATTTCTCAAAGACTTAAAAACAGAACTGCTATTTGACCCAGCAATCCCATTACTGGGTATATACCCAAAGGAATAGAAGTCATTCTATCATAAAGTTACATACACACGTCTGTTCATTGCAGAACTATTCACAATAGCAAAGACATGGAATCAACCCAAAAGCCATCTATGGTAGACTGGATGAAGAAAATGTGGTACATACACACCATGGAATATTATGGAGCCATTAAAAAGAATGAAATTCTGTCCTTTGCAGGGACATGGATGGGGCTGGAAGCCATAATCCCAAGCGACCTGACAAAGGAACAGAAAATCAAATACTGCAAGTTCTCACTTATAAGTGGGAGCTAAACACTGAGTACACATGGACACAAAGAAGGGAACAATAGACAATGGGGCTTACTGAAGGATGGAGGTTGGGAGAAAGGAGAGGATCAAAAAACTACCTACTGGGGCAGGGTGCGGCGGCTCATGCCTGTAATCCCAGCACTTCAGGAGGCCAAGAGGTTAGGAGTTCGAGATCAGGCTGGCCAACGTGGCGTAACCCCGTCTCTACTAAAAATACAAAAATTACCCAGGTGTGGCGGCTCACGCCTGTAGTCCCAGCTACTTGAGAGGCTGAGGCAGGAGAATCGCTTGAACTTGGGAGGCAGAGGTTGCAGTGAGTGGAGATTGCGCCATTGCACTCTAGCCTGGGTGACAGAGCAAGACTCTGTCTCAGAAAAAAAAAAAACAAAAAACAAAAAACAAAAAACAAAACTACCTATTGGGTGTCATGCTTATTAGCTAGGTGACAAAATAATCTGTGCACCAAACCCCTGTGACATCCAATTTACCCATATAACAAGCCTGCACATGTACCCCTAAACCTAAAATGAGAGGAAGAAAAGACAATTTAGAACATTTTACGAGTATGCCACTTTCATAAAGGAATAATATTGCCACATGCTCAGCAATTAGATTGTTCTTGCTATTGCTATATTGTACATGTGCAATACCAAATAGTGCTTGCTTTTAATGGCACACCAAAGAAATATAATTAATTCTCTGTGCAGAGCACAAAATAGTATTTTAACTAGCATGTATTCTACATGTACCTGGGTACCAAGGTTTCAAAGCCTGGGCAGATCTGAAAGCCCTTTCCGCAATCTTTAATTGCTGCAAACAGCATTCTACAACAAACATATCTACATGCTCTTTGTTTAAACTTTAAGCTCCTTATAGATTCAAAAGTATAAGGAATTATCTTAAAGTATTCTTAAGTCTATTGTTTTGAATTTGATTAGTAAAAACGAAATGTGTTTTGGGTATCTCATTTTTCTCTGTCACGTTCCTAATGTCTTATGTTTTACATGCTTTATGTCTGAATCGAAGGTGATTTATCATAAATATTTAGTACAGAATGTGTTGGTTTTTTAAATACATAAGGTCTCGCTTTGTGGCCCAGGCTGTAGTGCAGAGGCACGATCACAGTTCACTGTAGCCTGAACTCCTGGGCTCAAGCAATCCTCCTGCCTCAGCCTCCCAAGAAGCTAGGACTACAGGTGTGCACCACTGTGCCCAATGAACTTTTTATTTTTTGTTTTTATAGATGTAGCATCTCGCCATGCTTCCCAGGCTGTTCTCAAACTCCTGGCCTCAAGTGAGCCTCCCACCTCAGCCTCCCAAAGTGTTGGGATTACAAGCATGAGTCACCATGCCTGGCCCAAGTATTTGGTTTTGAAGTTTGCCTTCTTAAGAAATGTTGAGAGCCCAGAATCTGAACCACGTATGTGTGGAAATTTCTTGCAGACTCAGGTTTGGGAGTCTAAAGTTTGTTTTTACAGTCATAGGCTCTTAAGGCTAGGCCTGAATTTTTTTTCTCCTGGTGGCAATACAATCCAAAATTATTGATGAGCTATTTTACATTCGTTTCATACCAAGTCTTTGAAACCTGGTGTTGATTTTACTCTTAGAGCACGTTGAAATTCAGGCTAGCCGCAGCTCTGCTGCTCAACCACCACCTGAATTGGACGGCGTAGTTCTGGACATAATTCTCAAACCTGCCTTCTTTGTTTCCTTACTCACACTCAAGGGTTTCTTTTTCAATTGAATGAGAGCTACCTTGTGAACAGCATTCTCATCCCATCCTTGTTGCAGTGCTGAATCCCTGAGTAATTAAGAAACTGATGGATCGTTTAAACTCCTATCCCCAACTTTTATGCTCTATTTCCTTGTCTCTGTTTTCAAACCAGGCGTTTTTGTCTGTGCCCAGTTCTGTGTAATACCTGCTAGATGCTGCAAATCAAAACTGACACACACTAACACTCTGGCTAGCCCCCCATTTTCCTTAGAACTATGGGGTCAAGCAAGTCTTCCTGCCAAGTTATCACGTGTGACAGTTTTACCTAACGATTTGCCACATGCTGGTTTCGCCTACAGAAATCTATTTTCTTACAGCTTGCCACTGCCAAGCTATGGTCACTTTTTGGATTTTCTTATGGCAGCAACACACTTCAAAATATCAGTCTCTGATGAAGGATAATCCTAGCTTCCGTAACAAAATAAACCCTCCAAATTTCCATGGTTTTCCACAACTGGAGTTTATTTTCTGCCCATCAAATAATCCAGTTGGTGGTGATCAGGTTCCTTCTGTCTTGTGGATCTTGCAACCCTCTGCATCCAGCCAGTGGACAGGGAAAAAGAGTGTAAGGGAAGTTTGAGGGCTCATTAAAAACGCATTGGACTGAACTTGCACACATCACCTCTGCTCACATTTCGTTAGTTAGATGTGGTCCTCTGGTCACACAAACCACAAGCAGGGCTGAGAAATATAATTTACGTGCCCAGGAAAAAAAGGGGAGTGTGAATTTTGTTGAGCAGGGCATATTCCTACTATATATATATATATTTTTTAGACGGAGTCCCACTCTGTCGTCGCCCAGGCTGGAGAGCAGTGGCGCGATCTTGGCTCACTGTAAGCTCTGTCTCTCTGGTTCACACCATTCTCCTGCCTCAGCCTCCTGAGTAGCTGGGACTGCAGGCGCCTGCCACCACACCTAGTTATTTTTTTTGTATTTTTTTTTTAGTAGAGATGGGGTTTCACCGTGTTAGCCAGAATGGTCTCGATCTCCTGACCTTGCGTTCCACTCATCTCAGCCTCCCAATGTGTTGGGATTATAGCCGTGAGCTACTGCGCCCAGCCCCTGCCATAGTTTTTATTAATATCAATATTAATATGTGAGTGGGATTGGCCTGTAACTTTCCTTTTTAATACATTCCTTGTCTGATGTTTGATATTAATGTTAAACTTGGTCACTCTAGTTACAAAAAGATATAAATTGGGGAGTATTTCTCCTTTTACCTTCTTGGAAGTGTTTGGGTAAGACTGAAATTTATTCCTGAAATGATGAGTAGATTTTTTCCATTAAAGTTGTATGACTGCTTCTTCGTGGAAAGATTTTTAACCGTTGATTCAGTTCATTCAGCAGTTATGAGATGATTCAGCTGTTCTATTTATTTTCATTTTGGTAGACTCCACTTTTTAAGGAAATTGATCCATTTCAAGTAAGTTTTCAAATTTAGCAAACTTATTTATAATATAGTCCCCGTATATTTTTTATTTCTGCATTGGCAGTTATGTTCCCTTTTTTGTTTCTAATATTATCTACCTTTCTTAGGAAGTTACTTGAGGATGTTTTCCAGCAAATCCAGAGGGTAAGCCAGGAAAGGGGAAAACATGGAAATCATAGATTTCAGCTCTAGAAGACAGGGCAGGAAAGTTCTGAGAGACAACTGTGTGGGAGACTTTGAAAGTCCCAGCTGACAAGGCAGAAGACAACCAGAGGTAGAATGAGAGTATGGCTACAAGGTTGGGAAATAATTGAGAATATAAAGACAAATAATTAAAGAAAGAAAGGAAAGGAAATCAGAAATTTAAGAGAAAAAGAAACTACACAAGAAACATATAAGCCAACATAAAATGTGACTTTTTATAAGGAGCCTTATAAGGTGGCATTTTAAGGAGCTGATGGGATGTCAAAGCAGAGAATATGTTTGTCCTTGATGCTAGAGATATTCTCTTTAAAGTGGTCTAGTGTTGTGAAGTTGAATCCATAGAGAAATGTAATTCCAATACATTATGCAGCCCAGCATGGAATACTATTTGCATAGTCAAAGTAATAAAATATTTTCTATTGGTTTTAAATTTCAGAGTGATCATATGAGTGGAAAACATTTAGTTGAAGGACAGAGGTGAAATTTAATAAGCCTTGAAAATATAAAAACATGAACATACAACCATCATCATAACATATATCTTTATACAGCTTTCAAAAAGGCACAGAGATATGAAAATCCCAACCCGAGCAGCCTGCCCTATAGAGAGTAAGTTAGGAGCCTTTTGGAAACTCATCTGCCAGGACTGAGAAACAGAAATGAAACAATCCCTTTCTCCTTGTTTGCCAAATATATTAAGAGACAAGGATCATCCTTATTTGCTTTGTAATGTTCCCAAATGAAGCAGCAAGGTTTTGTTTGGATATTTTTGTGTTGTCATTGATGCTCTTAAATTTCACTGTAACATCTTTCTTTAGCCTCACTTTTGCTGAACAATCAGTCGATAACCCAGAACCCCCACTGGCCGTGCCTGTTCCTTCATGCAGTGAGAGCATTCAGCTGGTTAATTTAGAACTGTTAATGACTTAAAAATCTATATGAAACGTATGCTCCATCAGTCTATGCTACCCGATTGCCCCCAGCATGGGGAAAAAAGGAATTCTGTAAAGCCATTTAGATCCAGGCTTGACACGTCAACACTGGATATCACCAGGGGCTCTGGCACCCCTGGAAGTCTGGCTGAACTTAACCCAAACTCCTTTCCACCGCCTGAGACATTAAGCTTCCTCATTCTGGCTGCCCTGGCTTTTCTGGTCTTTCTCCCATGTTCCTACTTCCATATCAGCAGCTCTGATCCACAGGCCTCTAGTCAATTTGGTGACTAAAAATTCATGGGGAGCAATCATCTCAGGCCCTGGCTCGCTTTCTGACCTGGCTGTTGTCTCCTCTACTTCCTGCCACCTTCTCCCGCTCACACAAGTGATCCCCCATCATCAGGGCTTGGAAAGGGCACCCCCTCCAGGCTCTTGCAGGATCTCTTGCCAGGAACAACCCTTCATTCTATCAGTCTGCCTATCCCAAGCTTGCCGAGATCCTGGTGGATTAAAATGTCTCCATCTTGGATTAAAGACTTAAATGTAAAACCCAAAACTATAAAAACCCTGGATGATCACCTAGACAATACCATCCTGGACACAGGAACAGGCAAAGATTTCATGACGAAGATGCCAAAAGCAATTGCAACAAAAGCAGGAATTGACAAATGCAATCTAATTAAATTAAAGAGCTTCTGCGCAGCACAAGAAACTACCAACAGGGTAAACAGACAACCTACAGAATGGGAAAAAACTTTTTCAAACTATGTATCTGACAAAGGTCTAATACCTAGCATCTATAAGGAATGTAAACATTTACAAGAAAAAAACCAAACAACCTCATTAAAAAGTAGGCAAAGGACATGAACACTTTTCAAAAGAAGATATACATGTGGCCAAAAAGGATATGAAAAGAAATCTCAACATCGCTGATCATTAGAGAAATGCAAATTAAAACCACAATGAGATACCGTCTCCCACCAGTCAGAATGGCTATTAATAAAAAGTCACAAAAGAACAGATGTTGGTGAGGTTGCGGAGAAAAAGGAAAGCTTACACATTGTTGGTAGGAGTGGAAATTAGTTCAACCATTGTGGAAAACAGTGTGTCAATTCCTCAAAAACCTAAAACCAGAACTACCATTTGACCCAGCAATCCTATTCCTGGGGTATATACCCAAAGGAATACAAATCGTTCTATCATAAAGACACTTGCACACATATGTTCACTGCAGCACTATTCACAATAGCAAAGTCATAGAATCAACCTGAATGCCCATCAGTGGTAGAATGGATAAAGAAAGTGTGGTACATTTACACTACGGAATACTATGCAGCCATATAAAAGAAAGGGAGCATGTCCTTTGCAGCAACATAGACGAAACTAGAGGCCATTATTTTTAGCAAACTAATGCAGGAACAGAAAATAAAATCCTGCATGTTCTCACTTATGAGTGAGAGCTAAATGCTGAGAACATGGACACATAGAAGGGAAAAACACACACTGGGGCCTGTCAGGGTGGAGGGTGGGAGGAGGGAGAGGATCAGGAGAAATAACTAATGGGTACTAGGCTTCATATCTGGGTGATGAAATAATCTGTACAACAAAACATGCATGACACAAATTTACCTATATAACCTGCAAATGTACCCTTGAACTTAAAAGTTAAAGTCTCCATCTTGTTATTGTACCTCATTATTTGATCAGAAATCACCTGAGTGATGGTTTCTTCTGTATTTCAGCTTGGCAAGCTGTGGCACCCAGTTATTTGATCAGCTATGAATTTAGGTGTTGCTGGGAGGGTACTTTGTAGATGTAGTTAACACCTACAGTCAGGTGACTTTATAAGTAAACGAAATTATCTTAGATAATCCCGGGGGTTTGGGGGGGGGGTCTTATCCATTCAGTTGAAGGCCTTAAGATGAGAAACAGGTTCCTCTGGGCAGAAGAAATTCTGCCTCAAGACTGCCTGAGCTTCCAGGCTGCTGTCTTGTTATGTGAATTGCAGATTGGCTAGCCCCGCAATCAGTTTAGCCTGATATATATCTGCACATATATATACACACACGCACGCACACACACATACTCACATATATATATACACATAATACACATATAAATCTACAGGTATATATCCTGTTGGTTCTGTTTATATATATCTACACAGGTTGAGTATCTCTAATCTGAAAACTGCAATGCTTCAAAACCTGAAGCTTTCTGAGCATTAGCATGCCACAAGTGGAACATTTCACACCTGACCTCATGTGGTGCATCACCATCAAAAATCCGGGGGTACAACCCACAGTCCCCAAGGGAATAAAGGCCCTTCCAGCCCCCTTCATCTGAGCTCTGTCTTTTCCTCAAACGCCCAGGCTCAGTGACGCAAGCACACCCACAAAGGACAATACAATGGCCCATGTGCAGGCTGGATATGCACAAAATTATTTAAAATATTGTATAAAATTACCTTCAGGCTATGTGTATAAGATGTATATGAAACATAAATGAATTTTCCGTTTAGACTTGGGTCCCACTCCCAACTTATCTACTTGTTATGTATATGCAAATATTGCAAAATTCCCCAAAATATGAAATCCAAAACACTTCTGGTCCCAAGCATTTTAGGCAAGAGGTATCCAACCTGTATATCCCATTGTCTCTCTGTGTAAGTGTGTGTGTGTGTGTGTGTGTGTGTGTGTCTATCTGTCTATCTCTTACTGGCTCTGTTTCTCTGGAGAACCTTGACTTACATATCCTATAATTTGTTTGAATTATACAAATAAGGCATGCATATTATAGAAAATTAGAAATTGCTAGCCAAAAGAAAAATCTTAAGAGCAATTTCACCACCATAAAATAATCACTATTAACCTTTCAAGAGGTGTGTGTAGGTATATATATTTCAAAAAGATACACTCAAATGTTTTTGTAAGTAGATGTTCCACTTAAGGTGTTATTAATAGCTGTGTCAGTCAGAACAGATCTGCATAATTTTACCCTTTTTTTTTTTTTTTTGAGACAGTGTTTCATTCTGTTGCCCAGGCTGGAGTGCAGTGGCGTCATGATTATGGCTCACCGTAGCCTCGAATTCATGGGCTCAAGGGATCCTCCCGCCTCAGCCTCCCAAGTAGCTGGGACTACAGGTGCATGCCAGCATGTCGGGCTGATTTTTGTATTTTTTGTAGAGATGAGTTTGGGCTCAAGCAATCCTCCTGCTTTGACCTCCCACAGTGCTGAGATTCCAGGCATGAGCCACTGCGCCTGGCCAGATCTGCATAATTTTAAATGACTACCAAATATTACATCCTTTGATTATGCCATAATTTGTATAATCCTTCCCCTACTGTTGGAAAATCACATTGTTTCTGTATTTCATGATTGTAAGCAATGCTACAAAGAACATCCTAGCCCACGTCTTTGTGCCTGTGTCAATTGTTTCATGGGGATAAGTTCTGCCTCCCTCATATAATCTCTCACTCTCCTACACACAAAATATATTTTCCACAAAACAGTAATTTCCTTGGGCTGTTAGCCTCTGTAAGTGGGGTTCCTGGATTGCTAAAGCTGGAAAGACTAAGGTTCTAATCAAATCCCATCATTCTACACGTAAATGCAGGCAGGAGAGGGAAAGTAATTTTCCCAACTTAGCCAATTGAGAGCAGATCAAGGCTGAGAACCTAGCACTCATGACTGTGCTTTCAGATGAATAGATTCTACTTTATTTAATTGCTGATTTTATCTCAAGAAAGCATTACACCCTGCCCAGGTAATATCCTTCAGTTTGGTGAAAGTTGACAGTAAATGCTGGTAGCATTTTTGTCCCTCTGAAGTCAGCCCAGTGATAGATGAAAGAGAATAATTTGAGCCCGCAATTTCTTTGACTTTTTGATGAGGTGAGCTATCCTCATCAGGCAAGATAGCTGGTTGCTGCTAAACCAATATTTAGAGAAATTGAACGGAGAAGTTATAATTATTCACGGCAATGAAATGTCTCTTTTATTAAAAAAAGGTTTTACATTATGAAAGTAATATATAGTCTTTAAAGCTGGACATTTTGAACAGTAGGAAGAGAAACTATTCATAGTTGTATTATGCGAAGATGGCCACTGTCCATTGCTTTATTGAAAGGGAAGGATTGAACCCTTTAAGTCACAAAAAGAACAATCCTCCTTGCATCAAACTCTATTAAAGACACGATGATGCTTTGACTGGATGTCTGACAGTGGTGTCCAGAGAGAATCTCAGTCTTTTTTTTTTAAGTGAAGAATGTTTCTAGTTGGCTGCTGCTTCATAGCAAACCCAGAATCTCCATGGTATACAACAACAAACATTACTTTTTCTCCCTTCTGGGTCTGTGAATCAGCTTGGGTAGCTGTGCTTCAGGTCTGCAGGTGTTGAACTGGGCTCTGGACTGTCGGTTGGAATCAGTTCTGCTCCATGTGTATTTTCATCTTCCTTGGACCAGCGGCTACCTGGAGTTTGTTCTTTGTTTTTTTCTTAATCTTACTTTTTCAACTTTTATTTTACATTCTGGGGTCCCTGTGCAGGATACGTAGGTTTGTTCATAGGTAAACGTGTGTCGTGGTGGCTTGCTGCACAGATCAACGCATCACCTAGGTATTAAGCCCAGCATCCATTAGCTATTCTTCCTGTTGCTCTCTCTCCCTCTGCCCTCCCACAACTGGCCCCAGTGTGTGTTGTTCCCCACCATGTGTTCGCATCATTTAGTTCCCACTTATAAGTGAGAACATGCAGTATTTGGGTTTCTGTTCCTATATAAGTTTGCTGAGGATAACGGCCATGTCCCAGCAAAAACATGATCTCATTCCTTTTTATGGCTGCATAGTATTCCATGGTGTATATGTACCACATTTTCTTTATCTGGTCTATCATTGATGGACATTTGGGTTGTTTCCACTTTGTTGTTGTGGATAGTGCTGCAATGAACATACACGTGCATTTCTAATAGAATGATTTCTATTCCTTTGGGTATATACCCAGTAATGGGTTTGCTGGTTGAATGGTATTTCTGCCTCTAGATCTTTGAGGACTCACCACACTGCCTTCCACAATGGCTGAACTAATTTACACTCCCACCAACAGTGTAAAAGTGTTCCTTTTTCTCTGAAACCTCGCTAGCATCTGTTGTTTCTTGACTTTTTAATAATCACCATTCTGACTGGTGTGAGATGGTATCTCATTGTGGTTTTGATTTGCATTTCTTTAATCAATAATGTTGAGCTTCTTTTCATATGTTTGTTGACTGCATGAATGTCATCTTCTGAGAAGTGTCTGTTCATGCGTTCATGTCCTTTGTCTACTTCTTAATTTTTTTTCTTATATATTTAAGTTCCTTGTCAGCTTTGGATATTAGACCTTTGTCAGATGGATAGGTTGCAAACATTTTCTGTAGGTTGTTTCTTTTGCTGTGCAGAGGCTCTTAAGTTTAATCAGATCCCATTTGTCAATTTTTGCTTTTGTTGCAATAGCTTTTGGTGTTTTCATCATAAAATGTTTGCCCATGCCTATGTCCTGAATGATATTGCCTAGATTTTCTTCTAGGGTTTTTATAGTTGGGGGTTCTACATTTAAGTATTTAATCCATCTTGGATTAGTTTTTGTATAAGGTGTAAGGAAGGGGTCCAGTTTCAATTTCCTGCATATGACTGGCCAGTTCTTCCAGCACCATTTATTAAGTAGGGAATCCTTTTTCCATTGTTTGTTTTTGTTATATTTGTCAAAGATCAGATGGTTGTAGGTGTGTAGTCTTATTTCTGAGTTCTCTATTCTGTTCCATTGGTCTGTGTGTCTGCTTTTGTACCAGTACTGTGCTGTTTTGGTTACCGTAGGCTTATAGTAGATTATAGTTTAAAGTCAACATAGCATGATGCCTCCAGCTTTGTTCTTTTGGTTTAGGATCACCTTGGCTATTCAGGTTCTTTTTTGCTTCCATATGAATTAAAATTTTTTTTTTCTAGTTCTGTGAAGAATGTCAATGGTAGTTTAATGGGAATAGCATTGAATCTATACATTACTTTGGGCAGTATGACCATTTTCCTATTCATGAGCATGAAATGCTTTTCCATTTGTTTGTGTCCTCTCTGATTTTCTTGAGAAGTGGTTTGTAGTTCTCCTTAAAGACGTCCTTCTCTTCCCTTGTTAGCTGTATTCCTAGGTATTTTATTCTCTTTGTAGCGATTGTGAATGGGAGTTCATTCATAATTTGGCTCTCTGCTTGCTTGTTGTTTGTTTGTAGAAATGCTGGCGATTTTTGCACATTGATTTGGTATCCTGAGACTGCTGAAATTGCTTACCAGCTTAAGCTTTTGAACTGAGACAATGGGGTTTTCTAGTTACAGGATCATGTCATCTGCAAACAACAATAATTTGACTTCCTCTCTTCCTATTTGAATATCCTTTATTTCTTTCTCTTGCCTGATTGCTCTGGCTGGAACTTCCAACACTATGTTAGGTTGTTGATTTGAGATCTTTCTAACTTTTTCATGTGGGCACTTAGTGCTATAAATTTCCCTCTTAACACTGCTTTAGCTGCATCCCAGAGATTCTGGTACATTGTCTGTTTGTTCTCATTAGTTTCAAAGAACTTCTCGATTTCTGTGTTAATTTCATTATTTACCCAGGAGTCATTCAGGAGCAGGTTGTTCAATTTCCACATAGTTGTGTGACTTTGAGTGAGTTTCTTAATCTTGAGTTCTAATTTGATTGTGCTGTGGTCTGAAAGACGGTTATGATTTCAGTTCCTTTGCATTTGCTGAGTGTTTTACTTCTGATTATGTGATTCAATATTAGAGTAAGTGTCATGTGGTGATGAGAAGAATGTATATTCTGTTGTTTTGGGGTGGAGCATTCTATAGATGTCTATCAGGTCTGCTGGATCCAGAGCTGAGTTCAGGTTCTGGAATCTCAGTCTTTACTCTGAGTCTTCAAATGACATAAGAACGACAGAACTTGTAGTTAAGGACAACAGAGCAATGCAAGGCAGCAGCACAGTCCAAAATAGGCATGTCTTCTTGCTGAAGTCACTGTAGTGGGGGACATAAAATTTAAGGAACCTCTGGGTCTTACTAACTGATGTGGCCAATTGGACTAAAAACAATAACCATTAAGAAAAAATGGACTCAACCACAAGCAACTCAGTTAAAAAATAGGCAAAGAACTTGAAGAGGCATTTTTCTAAAGAAGCCAACAGGCATATGAAAAGATGCTCAACATCATTAGACATCAGGGAAATACAGATCAAAATCAAAATGAGATACCAGTTTATACCGACTAAGGTGGCTATAATAAACATCATAATAATGAAGGATATTAACAAGTATTGGTGAGGATGTGGAGAAATGGAACCCATTGCTAGTAGGAATGTAAAATAGTTCAGCCACTGTGGAAAACAGTTTGGTGGTTCCCCAGAAAGCTAAGCATAGAGTTACCAGAGAACCTAGCAATTCAACTTCTAGGTACATACCTCAAAGAATTGAAAACGTAGATTCTAGCAGATACTTGTACACCAATATTCATTGTGGCATTATTCATGATAGCCAAAAGGAAAAACAACTCAAGTGTCCATCAAACTATAAATGTATAAACAATGTGGTATATTCCTAGAGGGGAATATTATTCAGCCTTAAAAAGGAATGAAGTACTGGTACATGCTACAAAGGTGGATGAGCCTCAGAAACATGCTGAGTGAAAGAAGCCAATAATAAAAGACCATGTATTACATGATTCCATTATATGAAATGTCCAGGACATTCAAATCTATAGAGACAGAAAGTAGATTAGTGATTGCTTATGGCTGGCAGGGATAAGGGGATGATGGCTAAAGGGTTTTTGTTTGTGGAGGTGAAAAATTTTAAAACTTGTGGTGATGGTTGCACAAGCCTATGAAGATACTGAAAACCATTGAATTGTGTACTTTAAATGGATGAATTGTATGGTGTTTGGATTATATCCCAATAAAGCTGTTTTTTTTTTTAAAAAAAGACAAAGTTAGTATAAATATATTTATAGCTTACATTCCAGATTCAGATGTCTAGAACAAATCCAGGATAATTATTAGTGTGGAACTCTGTGTATAATTTTACAAGAATAAGTAACAACAATAAGGAAACAGAACAAAAAGTTATGTTCACAACTTGTCATCCAAAAAAGCATACCACCTGGCATTACATTGCAATCATTTTTCTTATTAATATTAATATGATAATGATGAAAACTTAAAATTTTATTTTGCATTTTGGCTAAAGGTACATACCCTAGAGGCCTTTTTCTGATCATTTCCTGTATACATGTGTGTCCATGAGTATGTATCTACATGTATTATGCATATACTTTATGCATAATAAATACCTGAGATGCATGCAAATATGTACACACAAGTTTGACTGCATATTTTAGTTATTCACATGCAGAGATCTGTGCAAGTTGCTGGTCAGGTCCTTGTTCATTCTGTGATGGCTGCACTTGCTCTCTTCACTTAGCCTTGGATGTGTGAGTAATCTGTGCCTGATCCTGTCGAGACGTGTGACTGCCCAGGTGATTCAAATGTGCAGCTGGAGTTGGGAGCCTCTGACCCCGGGTGCCCATCAAGACATGAGCAACTGATGGACCTGGTGCGGAGCCTTCTTCGGCTCAGCATCTAACTCCTGGGTTTCATCTTCTGTCTCCCTGATGTCTTTTACAGTCTAGCCAATCCACTTGTTAATTCAAGCAAAAAAAACTTGTGATAAAAGTTTACATCCTGAGACTAAGCATGGAGCCTATTAGAATGGGGAAAGAACAAGGGAAAAATACAAGCAGATGGCCCATTTTTTTTAAAAAAGCACTGACTGTGCTACATGTTGATGGTTTGGTCTCAAAGGCTGAGGCAGAACATATGTACATTCCAACAGGGGCAAAGACAGAGTCCAGACAGAGCCTGGTCTGCATGGGGGATGGCTTCACTGGGCCTGGACCTGGGCCTGAGGGAGCCCTGTGGTCATCTATTGCTGGGATGTGCATTTGGGGTTTTGTTGGAAATACCAAGGACTGCTCAGGAACACTCATTCTCATAAACCTGGCAATTTTGCTGTTAAATTAATTGAACATGGTAAAGCAAACAGGAATCTTGATCAGCCCCTCCTGCACCTGTATCAGCCCCTCCCCTTTCCAACTCCTTTATCCACTGAGTATCTTATTTTTTTTTTCCACATGACCTTGAGTATTAATTTATTCTTTTTTTTTTTTTGGAGATGGAGTTTTGCTCTTATTGCCCAGGCCGAAGTACAATGGCGTGATTTCGGCTCAGTGCAACCTCTGCCTCCTGGGTTCACGTGATTCTTCTGCCTCAGCCTTCCTGAGTAACTGGGATTACTGGCATGCACCACCACACCTGGCTAATTTTGTATTTTTAGTAGAGACAGGGTTTCTCCATGTTGGTCCGGTTAGTCTCGAACTCCTGACCTCAGGTCATCTGCCCTCCTCGGCCTCCCAAATTGCTGGAATTATAGACATAAGCCACTGCGCCCAGCCTTTATTCTTTTTTTTTTTTTTGAGACAGGATCTTGCTCTGTTACTCATACTGGAATGTAGTGATGCACAGATAAGGGGGCAAGCATAAGGGGGTGATGACAAAAGGGAATAGGATTTCTAACTCACCACAGCCTCTGTCTACTGGGCTCAAGTCATCCTCCCACCTCAGCCTCCTGAGTACCTGGGACTACAGGTGCGTGTGCCACCACACCGGGCTAATTGTTTTGACTTTTAGTAAAGATGAGATCTCCTTATGTTGCTCAGGCTGGTCCCAAACTCCTGAGCTCAAGCGATCCTCCCACTTGGGGCCCCCAAAGTGCTGGGATTACAGGTGTAAGCCACTGTACCCAGCCTAATTTATTCCTAAAATATTTTCCCTTAGGATTTAAAAAATAGATTTCATTTTTTAGAGCGGCTTTAGGTTCACAGCAAAATTGAGCAGAAAGTACAGGGAGTTTCCATGTTTCCCCAGCCCTACACCCCGGCAGCCTTCCGCATTATCAGCATCCCGCACCAGAGTGGCGCATTTGCTGTAAATAATGAATCTACATTGACACATTATCACCAGAGTCCCTGGTTTACATTAGGAATCACACGTGGTGTTGCAGATTCTATGAGTTTAGACAAATATATAATGACCTGTTTCCACCACTGCAGTATCATACAGAGGAGTTTCCCTACCTTAAAAAGCCTCTGTGCTCCACCTGTTCATCCCTCTCTTCCTGGTAACTTTTGGCAACCACTGATCTTTTCACTGTCTCCATACTTTTGCTTTCTCCAGAATATCATACAGTTGGAATAATACTATGTAGCCTTTTCAGATTGGCTTCTTCTACTCAGCAATATGCATTGAAGTTTCCTCCATGTCTTCTCATGGCTTGATAGCTCATTTCTTTTTAGCACTGAATAATATTCCACTGTCAGATATACTGCAGTTTATTTATCCATTCACCTACTGAAGGACATTTTGGTAGCTTCCAGTTTTTGGCAACAATAAAGAAAGGTGCTATAAGTATTCATGAGCAGACTTTTGTATGGACATAAGTTTTCATCTCATTTGGGTAAATACCAAGGGTACGACTGCGGGGAAGGTATGGTCAGAATGATGTTTGGTTTTGCATTCCCACCAGCAATGAATGGGAGTTCCCGCTGCTCCACATCCTCATCAGCATTCGGTGCTGTTCACATCCTGGACTTCAGCCATTCTAATAGGTAGAGATCTTATGGCTGTAAATTTCATTTCTCTAAAGACGTCATGTGGAGCGTCTTTCCACATGCTTGCTTATCATGTATATCTCTTCTTTAATGACGTGTCTGTTTAGGTTTTTGGCCCCCTTTTATTCAAGACAGGGTCTCACTGTCACCCATGCTGGAGTGCAGTGGTGCGATCATGGCTCATTGCAACCTTGACCTTCCAGGCTCAGGTGATCCTCCCACCTCAGCCTCCTGAGTAACTGGGACTACAGGCATGTGCCATTATACCTGGCTAGTTTTTCATAATTTTTTGTAGAGATGGGGTTTCACCGTATTGCCCAGGCTGGTCTCAAACTCCCGGGCTCAAGTGATTCACCTACCTTGGCCTATTAAAGTACTGGGATTACAGGTGTAAGACCATGTGCAGCCTGGCCCATTTTAAAAATCAGGTTGTTTATTTTCTTATCGTTGATTTTTAAGAGCTCTTTGTATGTTTTGAATATACATCTTTTATCAGGTATGTCTTTTGCAATATTTTCTTCCAGTCTGTGGCTTTTCTTCTTACTCTCTTGATAGTGTCTTTCACAGAGCTCCAGTTTTTTATTTTAATCAAGTTCAGTTAATCAATGGGTTCTTTCATGGATCTTTGTCTTTGGTATTGTGTCTAAAAAGTCTTTGCCATTCTCAGTCATCAAAATGTTCTCCTGTGTCATCTTCTAGGAGGTTTACAGTTGTGTTTTACATTTAGGTCTGTGATCTATTTTGAGTTAATTTTTGTGACAGGTGTAAGGTCTGTCTCTAGTTTCTAGTTTCAATTTCTTTCTTTCTTTCTTTTTTTTTTGCATGTCAATTGCTGGGCATTTCTTTCAGACAAAAACATTCATATGTCTTAAATGAGTGTTGCATTTTCCCTTTGTGGTGGCCTTTTCAAAGTCACACTATTCATAATTATTCTTAAACAATTTTCAAAACCCATTAGAGAAAGGTTTCCTCACAGCCTCAGTCAGGGGCATGAACTTCTTATCATTTGGAAACAGCGTGGGCTTCAGCCAAGCACAAATCTGTTCTCTTGTTGATCTGATTTTCTTTTCTTTTTCACCGTGGTTAGTAGCCAGGCAAGGCAAGGCATTTATCAGTGACAGCCAGTCTCAGGTAAACAATGAGTTGGGGAAAAGGTTACTGCCAACTTCGGTTTAGCCGGCAGCCATCGTATGGGGCCACGGCCACAGAAACAGATCCAAAATTGTCTCTGGAAGGGAAAACACAAGCTGAAACTACTAAGCGGGGTAGGAGGGGGCATCGGTGATTCAGTGCTTTATGGCTCCTTCCCTGTGAGTCATCAGAGAAGCAATTTTCTCTCAGGGATGGTAAGGACGGTTAGAGACCCGGGCCTGGTAAGTCGAGCTGAGTCTAATTCTGTAAAGTGAATAAACCACAGGGAAAGTGAGCTAAGCTGCAGCCCCTTGGCCTCGGGTGGTCAGGCTTGGATGAATGGGTACCCCAGCAGCAGGTGGATTGGGGACTTTCCCCATAGTGGGCTGTCAAGGGCTGATCAGTGCCTTGGTGGATAGGGGAGGAGAGTGCCAGGTAAGCATTGCCATTCCCTCTTCCCCATTGCTTCCACTTTTCCCTCCTGGGCTCACTCCATGTCTCCCCTCTCTACTCCCAGCTCTTCCCTCTCCACCACTCACTTGGTTCCTGCCCTCGTTCTAGACCAGGGTTTTGTCTGAGCTTTCTTCAAATCATATCATTGAGTGTCTGCTCTGAGCCCAGACCCTGGACCAGTACTGGGCCCGGGGGGCATGGAGAGATTGGAGAGCAGAGGCACAGGATGTGGAAGACTTCATCCCTTTTACAAAGAGCTGGAGGGGAAGCGCAGGACACGTCAATGTCGCCATGTTAACATCAGGATACTTTTTAATATTTGTGTCTCGATCATCATCATGTCAGAAAACACGAGTGCACTTTCATCTTTAAAAGTATCAGGCATCTGTACTGATATGCCTGACATTCACTGGATATGTACTCTCTGAAAACATGAGTGGTTGCCTTTGGGAGGGGCTGGGTGGCAGGGGATGGGTATAAAGGAGACTTATTTTTCATGATATACCCTTTGTCCCTTCAGAATTTTGTCCCACGTGGATGCATATCCTAGTGAAAAATCAGAATAGAGAGAGAAAAGATCAAGCGATGCGCAACACATACTGCTCCTCTATCCCCTGAGCATCTGCGGGGCTGAGAGCACTTGAGGGATAGGGTGAGGGTTAAGGAAGTCTATTATGGACATTTTATGCCGATTAAACATAAAATAAAACCTAAAAGGCAGTAGTGCATTTACATTTTGACATGACTGTTTGGATCCTGCCACCTTAAAACGTCTTCCATGCCGAAATAGTCCCATCAAGTCCATGTCCTATGTCAGCACATACACCCCCCCAAAAACAGGTACCCCTGTGGTGCTAAGGGGTAGCGTCGGCAATGCTCACAAGACCATGGTGAGCTCAGATGGCCCCGGAAGGGAGGTGGGAAGGGGGTAACTGAGTTGTATTTTGGGGCACAGAAGAGGCGTGCACTGGGCATCTTGCTGACCTCAGTGTAGCTGAGCAGAGAGAGGGAGGTGGGGACATGGGAAGATGCAGTTCATTTTGTAGGCAATGCGGACCTCCTGGGTCATCCTCCGATGCCACATCCTAGCTGTGTGTTGTTGAGCAAGCTACTTAACCTATCTGTACTTCACGTTTTCTTATCTATAAAATAAGAGTAGGCCAGGCGTGGTGTCTCAGGCTTGTAATCCCAGCACTTTGGGAGGCCAAGGCAGGCGGATCGCTTGAAGTCACGAGTTTGAGAGCAGCCTGGCCAACATGGGGAAACCCCGTCTTTACTGAAAATATAAAAATTAGCCAGGCGTGGTGGCGTGCTCCTGTAATCCCAGAGACTCGGGAGGCTGAGGCAGGAGAATCGCTTGAACTGGGGAGGCGGAGGTTGCAGTGAGCTGGGATTGTACCACCGCACTCTAGCCTAGGTGACAGAGCAAGACTTTGTCTCAAAAAAAAAAAAAAAGTAACACGATGAGATTGATGTGAGTTTTGAACATATGCCTATATGTAGAGCTCTCAGAACTGGCTCGTAGCAAGTTTTGATAAATGCTAGCTCTTGTTGCTTTTATGATTGTTACAGGAAGGTTAATCTGACAAGTCGGATTAAAGGAGGGAGAAAATAGAGGCAGACAGATCAGTTAGGAAGAGCAGGGAGATATTTGTTAAAGCATACAGAATCCAGCTAGATAGGAGGAATGGCGTATTGTTCTGTAGCACTGTGGGATGACTTAGTTAACAATAGTATATAGTTTGAAGTAGCTAGGAGGAGGATAGTCAACACTCCCAACACAAAGAAATGATAGATGTTTGGGATGATGAATATGCTAATTACCCTCATCTGATCACTTACATTGTACGTATGGAAGCATCACTGTGTACCTCTAAATATTTTGACTATTGTGTGTCAAAGTGATCAAGGCAGTGAAAACTCAGATGAATGTTAGAGAAAAATTGAGGAAAGAGCTTAGTAATTAGCTACATATGCAGGGTGAGGAAGGGAGCAAAGTCCAAAGTGACTAAAAGCTTGGAGTTTGGGTGGTTAGGAGGATGCTGATGCCATTAACAGTGGTCCAAGTCAAGAAGGGCAGTGGTTTTGTGGGGGTGGAGGGAGAGGAGTTTAATTTTAGATGACTTTGAGGCAACAGTGGGACATGACAGCAGAAATGTCAACAGCGCAAGTGGAAATGGGTGACTGGTGCCCATGCAGAGGGGATACGGTTGTCACAACTCAGAGTGGAGTGTGTCTATGTAGGAAGGGGAGACGGGGAGGGAGGCTGGACTGCGTAATGTTATACAAGCCAAAGGGAGGGAGGCGCCGTCACACCCCTGGGCAAAGGAGCCCAGGAGAATAAGCACTGGGAACAAGACCTGGAGGGTGAAGCAGGAGGTCGATATTGACATTTTAAAGCACAGAAAACTTTCTAGTTATGACATTTCAAGTAAAATATTAAAAGCAAGTTAGACAATATGAAGCTGCTTTGCTTACTTTTGTGTTGGGCAGGATAAATCATAAAAAGAAACAACACACAAGAAAACAACAGGCCGGGCGTGGCGGCTCACGCCTGTAATCCCAGAACTTTGGGAGGCCGAGGAGGGCAGATCACAAGGTCAGAAGTTCAAGACCAGTCTGGCCAGCATAGTGAAACCCCATCTCTACTAAAAATACAAAAAATTAGCCAGGTGTGGTGGTGTGCACCACAGCTGTAATCCCAGCTACTCAGGAGGCTGAGGCAGGAGAATCACGTGAACCCAGGAGGCGGAAGTGGAGGTTGCAGTGAGCTGAGATCGTGCCATTGCACTCTAGCCCTGGTGACAGTGCAAGACTCTGTCTCAAAAAAAGAAAAAGGAAAAGAAAACATCAGTTGAACCACAGTATGTGCTGAGTCAGTGTCTCTCAACTTCATTCCAATAGTTCCCCCATCTTAGACATTTTCTTCCCATCCTTCCCTTCTTGTCATTCTTCCAACAAAGATTTATGGAACACCTTCTGGGTGCCAGCCTCTGGGAACACAAGAACAGGTGAGGTCCCAGGCCTGGGGCAGCTCACAGGAGGAGAGTCCCAGGACCCTACCTCTTTATGCCACTGTGTCACTGTGGGATACTATCTTTGTTTAAAGGATACTGTGTTTGTTGCTGTTCCCCACTCCTCCACCCTTCCAGTCCACTTGCTGCTATAGTTTGAATCCTGATACTGAGTTCTCAGATGTTCTCTTGCCTTCACTTTTTTTTTTTTTTTTGAGATAGGGTCTTGCTCTGTTGCCCAGGCTGGGGTGCAGTGGTGCAATCACAGCTCACTGCCTCAACCTCCCAAGCTCAAGTGATCCTCCTGCCTCAGCCTCCCAAGTAGCTGGGACTGAAGGCATGTACCACCACACCCAGCTAATTTTAAAATTTTTTGTAGACACAGGGTCTTGCTATGTTGGCCAGGCTAATCTGGAATTCCTGGGCTCAAGCAATCCTCCTGTGTCAGCCTACTAAAGTTTTGGATTACAAGCATGAGTCACTGTGCCTGACTTGACTTCACTCTTATTTAGCCTATTTCTTTCTAGAACTGGTCTTTCCAACCTGATGTTGAGACACCTTCCCAGGCTGGGGCCTCCCTGCTACTCTGCCTGAAATTCTCTTTCCATGCCTGCTCCCCTGTTCCACTCCCACTCATCCCTCACAGCCCTTCTCCTAGGAGGTTTCCTGGATTCTTCTGACTGAGCAGGCTCCACTAGCACTCTGTGGATTTCCCTACTATCGTGGATTCTTGGTGATAAATGAATAGAGTCAATGAACCAGCTCACACAGTTACAGAATGTGGCTGAACTTGCTGTGCAACTTCCAGAGTCCACGAGTGACAAGAGGATTGAGATTTCAGGATGTGCCATGTGTGATTCACTGCCCTTCTCCATGCCTGGTGTGAGATAAGCATGCATCTTCCAAATCAGTCCTATTTTCAAGTCGGTTAAGATTTTTTGAGTTCGGGTGTGGTGGTTCACGCCTGTCATCCCAGCACTTTGGGAGGCTGAGGTGGGAGGATCATTTGAGGCCAAGAATTTGACACCAGCCTGGGCAACATGGTGAGACCCTGTCTCTATTAT
>NW_012102654.1:2615798-2667885 GCF_000951045.1 Mandrillus leucophaeus | reverse complement strand
TTTTTTTTTTTTTTAAAAAAGCTTTTAAAAATAAAATTTTCTTCAATGTTTTAAAACCACATTAATAAATTTATATAAATTCAATATATTTATTTTCTTTTTATGTACTTTAAGTGCCCGACTAGGCAATTTATGACTTCAGCAAGCAAAAACCCTTCCAAGTAATTTTTTTTTTTTTCTTCCTGAGACAGGGTCTCATTCTGTCATCTAGGCTGAAGTGCAGTGGCATGATCATGGCTCACAGCAGCCTCAACCTCCTGCTGGGCTCAAGCTATCCTCCCACCTCAGCTTCCTGAGTAGCCGGGACTACAGGTGCACGCCACCACACCCAGCTACATTTTGTATTTTTTGCAGAGATAGGGTTTCACCATGTTGCCCAGGCTGGTCTTGAACTCCTAAGCTCAAATGATCTGCCCTCCTTGACCTCCTCAAGTGTGGGATTACAGGTGTGAGCTACGGTGCCCAGCCCCAAGTAACTTTACAAAAGTCTTATAAATCTAACACATTAAAAATTTAAATATAGCAAATCTCAAGATTTCTTAAACATTCTAGCATTGTTTGCAAATTTATTCAAATTCTCTCACATCTTTCCATTTAAAATCCTAAGTCTAAAAATCAACTGCCTGTTTTAGGTTGGAATCACAGCTGATCTGTCAAATAATCTGAAATGTCAAATTCTCTGAAAAGTGACACTTTAAACTCCAAATACAGACAGGATCTCTAATCTTAACCCCAGAGTACTGACACTATGGGTTTCATTTCACTATAAACCCACCTGTGGCTGAAAACGGCCTCACCCTGTAAATAGTCCCAGGCAGAAAATTCAAGGCTAAATCCTTTAGTTACAGAGAAAGGTCAAATTCCACCTGTGGCGCCGACATCTTGGTACAGAAGAAAAAGTTTCTGTTTTCCAAGGGGGTAATAACTTATTAAAACAAAAGCGATCGTTAAATATTTGTTTTGTTTTGTTTCAATTTAAAATGGAAATCCAGTGTTGTCCACGTGCCTGCTAATTGAACAGACTGAGCTGGGAACACAATCAGAATGTTGCTGTTATTTGAACAAGCCCAGCTGATGGGAGGTTCTCAAAGGCCAACTATTATTTTATTTCCCCAGCCCTGGGATGAAAACCTCAGCCTCCCCTGACTTTTATGACTTGTCTTAGGTAACAGGTGTCCTTCCTTCTCTCTGAGCCTCTCAACACGATCTCAGTTCAACAATGAGAATGGCCCAGGCCATATGACATCCACATTTCCAGGGTGGAACTTCCATTCTTCCAGGGAGGGCCTGCCACAGGGGCACCAGCACTTCCTATTTCCTGGAGGAGGCAGGGCTGGGGTGCTGGGGACAGAGGTGAAATAAGGGAGGCAGGGGCCTTATGAGCCTACATTGGCTCTGTGCCCTCTGGGTCCCCACAGGGTTGAGTGGGGAAGGAGACTGCTCCCACCTGTAGTCTTGGCCACTTATTCCTCTGCAGCCCTAGGGATGTGGGGTAAGAGGGGACTTTCAGTTTCTCTGTGCTGGGACCTCTCTGCCCCTCTGTCAAGGCCTTTTGGACAAACCCTAGACACCCCATTCTGGCTTCCTCTCCTGCATGGCTCACTTGTCTCTTTTTCCACATCTGTAAGCATCAGGCAAACTTTGTTTTTTTTTTTTTTTTTTTTTTTTTTTGGTGACAGATCTCACTTTGTCACCCAGGTTGGAATGCAGTGGCTCAATCATAGCTCACTGCAGCCTCAAACTTCTGGGCTCCAGTGGTTCTCCTGCCTCAACCTCTCCCAAATCACTGGGACTACAGGTGTGTGCCATCACAGCCAGGTGTGAACCTGGCTGATTTTTAAAAACTTTTTGTAGCGATAGGGTCTTGCTATGTTGCCCAGGCTGGTCTCAAACTCCTGGGTTCAAGCAATCCTCCCACCTTGCCTTCCCCAAGTGTAGGGAGTCACCGTGAGTCACCGTGAGTCACCGTGCTAGGCCCTCACCTCTCTTTAACATCAGTTAAAAGGGAGGATGGAATGCACACATCTAGCTCCAGGTGGAAGCAACACTAGATGTGTGTGTTCCACCCTCCATTTTAACCCAGAAACTTCCATTCTTTTCTGTAACAGTAACTCCCAGAGTTACTTAGTTTCAATTTTCTATTTAAGCAGATTGATTTCCTGCTACTAGTTCATTCTTTCCATATTGTCCCTATTTACCAGTTTTTATTTGGATGTATCTGTTGACTGTATATTTCAATCAAGGGGTCTTTCAAGAGCCCATTGGCAGTTGTTGTGCTAAGAAGTGGCTTGGAACAGGGGGTGGGGGGCAAACGATGTCTGCCAGGCCACGTAGCTTCAAGATAAACCCTTCTCCAACCCAACTGCCAGCCAGAAACTTTGTTTTAGAAATTCTAGAGGAACCACTGCTCGTAAGTATGAATCTCTGCAAGTCTGCAAATGTCAATTTGTTGTGTGTGTGTGTGTTTTTTTGTTTTTTGTTTTGTTTTTTTTGTTTTTGTTTTTTTTGAGACAGTGTCTTGCTGTCACCCAGGCTGGAGTACAGTGGCACAATCATGGCTCACTGCAGCCTCCAACGCCTGGGCTCAAGCGATCCTCCTGCCTCAGCCTCTGTAGCAGGTAGAACTGTAGGTGTGCACCACTACACCTGGCTAATTTTTTATAGAGAATCAAATTGCAGGGATTACAGGCACGAGCCACTGTATTGGGCCAGTCTGTCATCTTCACACTCATTTCTCTGACTAGCTCTGTGGCCTTGGTTAATTTACTGAGCTGTTTTGAGCCTGAGTTTCTCATTTGTAAAATGGGGACCTTAATTCCACCCTCAGAGGACCACTGTGGGGCAATACCAGGCATGACTGCTCAACACATTACTTCCCTTTCTTCCTCTCGCCAAAATGTTCCTGTACTTTCTTTCCTTCAGGTAGATGCAGGTGATCTTTGCTTGCTGCCTCAGCACCCTAGATATATGGTGACCCAGACCCTGTCCCTGCAGAGCTGGACAGAGGCGGAAGCAAGCCTGGCACCCAGGCATCTGAATGTCCTGCCATTCTTTTTGCGGGGGGGTCCAAGCGCTGAGAGCCCCTCTGCTGCCTGCCCTGATGGTGATAGCAGGTACCGTCAAGTCTCTCTGGTGGTCACATTTTCTAGCCTTGCAGACAAGATGACGAGCATCTCTGCAGGGCTACAGCTGGTGCAGGGATCTGACTTGACGCAGTCCCTTACATCAGGGGAAAAAAGATAAGGTACAGTCACCTCTCACTTCAGTAAAGGGTGTCACGCTCCAGTGCCTTCCAGTGAGCACGCATCTTGACATTTCGTGTGATGGGACTTGTTCATGATGGAATGTGCTGCTGCCCTCTGGATGAGAAAGGTCACACGCCAGCCAGGGAGGCCTTCCCCATTGTGAGTGAAGGACTGAAAGGCTTGGTGGCAGGACAACCAAAGTGGCGGGGGGTGGGGGCACAAAGGGGGCCAGCCATGAATGAGTGAGTGTTTGTAGAAAATAAAGAAGTAAATCTTGGTATTGAGTCAACAGATTGGTGCTTCTAGGTACTGTGATGATGAGAGTGTGAGATTAGAAAGGCCCGCTGAAATCAACCGGGCATCTGCAGACAGGGGACCACTAGGTACTCACTGCAAAGGATGGAGTAGCTTGAGCCAGGGGTTTGAGAACCAGCATGGGCTACACAGGGAGACCTTGGCTCTACAAAAAAATAAATCAGCTGGGTGTGATGGTGTGCACCTGTAGTTCCAGCTACTTGGGAGGCTGAGGCAGGAGGATCATATGAACCCAAAAGTTGGAGGTTGCAGTGAGCCGAGATAGTACCACTGCACTCCAGCTTGGGTGACAGAGGGAGACCTTGTCTCAAAAGCAAAAAAAAAAAAAAAAAAAAAAAAAAATTCAAGTAGATCCATATTGAAATGGAAAGACGCTTACTTTACATCTTTTAGAGTAAAAAAGAAGCAACATGTACAATATGACTCTTTTATGTAAAACTGATTGCGTGTCTGTGTGTGTCTGTGTGTGTGTGTGTGTGTGTGTGCAGAGAGGTGGCTGGAAGGACATTCATCACAATGTTAGCCACGGCTGGCACTGATGGTGGGATTTCAGGTTATTTTGTGCTTTTCTGTCTCATTTCCATTTGTTATAATGAGCATATATAAGTTTTAGAGCCCCCAAGCGCTATTTTCATTTAAATGAAAAGAGCAGACTCTTTCTGTACTTTGCATTATCTCTTAAGGAAATCAATCCACTTCCACTCCCGCCAGTTGGAACTGCTGGGATGCTGATAATAGTGCTTCTCTCACAGGCTGCCGTGAGGCTGAAATTCACATCTGAAGGCACAGGCTCGGTGCCCAGGTCTAACATAAGCTGACTGGCAAGGCTTTCCTCTAAAAGAGGAAGAGTGGGGCTGGGTGGGGTGGGGAGGGCTGAGTCACTGACTCGGTCTCGAAGCCTGCATCTTAGTATTTAGTGGCTTGAGACCAGGGCCGCTGCACGGGGCCACGCCAGGGTCCCATTCAGAGTATAGTATACGCGATCCCCAGACATTTGGGTGATGGCACTGTGACTGCACCTGGGTGCCACAGTGGCTTCCTGTGATGCCAGGCTCAGAGGTGAAGACACCAGCCTGCCTTCCTTACTTAAGTAATGGAGACAAGGTCAGACGCGGTGGCTCACGCCTGTAATCCCAACACTTTGGGAGGCTGAGGAGGAAGGATCGCTTGAGCCCAGAAGTTCAAGACCAGCCTGGGCAACACGGCGAGACCCCTCCCGCCTCTATAAAAAATAAAAAAATTAGCTGGGTGTAGTGGTGCATGCCTGTAGTCCCAGCTACTTGAGAGACTGAAATGGGAGGAGTGCTTGGGCCTGGGAGTTTGCACGGCTACAGTGAGCCATGACTACGCCACTGCACTCCAGCCTGGACAACGGAGTGAGATCCTGTTTCAAAAACAAAAAAAAAGTAGTGGAGACTCTTCATCTTACCTTATTAACCTTGAGGACGGCGGGGATTGGAGGGATTTCCCAAGACGAAGAAGGTGAAAGGACCTGAGGCAGAGTCCAGGGCCTGGTGAAGGCTCAACAAATAGTCGTTTGTTCCCCTGAATGATGAGACATTTTCCAGGTGGACAAGGTGGGAATCAGGCGTGTAGAGACAAAGGAGATAAAGCTGCACATCTGGGTAACGGCAATGAAGGCAGGATAGAGAAAAGCAGCCGAGTGGCAACTTTTTCACAGGCATGCATTTGTCTACATTAAAATAGGTTTCTTGAAACATCATTTTTGGAAATGCCTTCACAGAACGAAACACAAACGTATTGCTGGTGTACACAACTCCAATATATAGAAAGGTGTCCCCTCCCCGTCCCAACCCCTGCCACAAATGGCTGCCAGACTCCCTAGGTGGACACAGCCACCAGCTCACACAGGGATCGGCAATGCGTGCTGATACTGGACACCTTTCCAGGAAGCCACTCCAAAGACAGCAGCATTTCAAAATGCTTTTTGCTGTTGCAATCTCAGCTAGGATCTTGGCCCTCAAGGAATGGATTTGACAATGTGCAACCCTAGACTTGTGTGAATAAAATAGACCAGAGGAGAAGGAGATAGGGTCTTAGAGCATTAGAGATACTATTCTTCTGACATGGGCTTCTAAGAAAAACTTAGATTGTAGCAAAGAATCAGAAATTCTATTGTCAGCAGAGAAGCTCCCTCATTGAAGAAAAAAATGGGCGGATGATTGCACTTGTTAGGTATTAGTAATCAGAGCTAGTGCTTCTATAGTACGCTTCCTGTTCTAAGAACCCTGCCTACACCTCACTCCCATTTTACAGATGAAACTTTGCAGGGTTGACTTGCCCAAGGTTACACATCAGCAGAGAAGTCACTTCACTGGGGGCAGCAACAACTATCGGTGTATGTCCTGGTTTATGCAGTGTCTCTCAAATGCCACATCTGATTCCTACGCTTGCCCCGAGCGACACACAAATAGGGAAATTGTAGCTCAGAAACAGGGAGGGGCCTTGCTCAAAGCTTCATGGTTAATGAGGAAACCAGGTTCTCAGATGCCAGATCTTGTGCTTTTTTTTTTTTTTTTTTTTTTCCTTTGTAAACTCAGGGGTCTGTGAGTTCTTCAGGAACAAGATTTTCTGTTTTCAATGTGATAATCTTGAAAACAAAAAAGTGAAAAACCCACTGGCAATGAAAATTTGCAATCTGAAAGACGTTTTAGGGGAACAGGCGTTGGTTTTTGAGTTGTCTTTGTGGTACTTTTGGGTCTGCAGAGATGGAAAATGGAAAAGGGGTTTGCTTGTTCCCAAATGGAACAATGAGTTTTACCAGGCCCTTTCGCTTGGTGATAATATATTTTAAAAATCTCATTTTCTGTTCAAATTTATTTTAGTCTGTTTTTGATATGACTTGAATTAAAAAAAGAAGAAGAAAAAAAACTCTTCAGGTGATGTCCCAGAAGTGGAGCTAAATGCAGAGCTTTCTGGGTTGGAGGTGGTTGCTAAGGAGTCCTTCCGTTCAGGTGGGATCAGGCTGCAGCTGTGATGGTTTCACACCGAGGCCAGCAGGATCGTGCCCAACTGAGCTTTCTTATGAAGTGGCCCCACAGGCCTCAGAGCAGCCAGACCAGCCGGACAGTGGAGGCGCCAAGCACCATCCATGCCGGAACAAGCCCTGGCAGTCACAAGAGAAGCGGAAGCTTCTGGTGGCAGAGGGAGGAGGCAGGAGCCCTGACACCCGGGGGAAGCTCCCCAACTGCTGCCATTTTGCACAGGCCACAAGATACAGCAAGGAAGGCCAGGGATGAGCTAGAAAGAGGGATTCTCGTGAATCCTGAGCGAAGGCTGACAGCCATCAGAAAGGTGCAAGTTCCTGTCATTTCGTTTCAAATTCCCTAAATTGTCATCTTTTGAAGTGAACTTTCCATGTGCAGGCCTTTTTACCATTTCACAAAAGCCCTTCTTGTAAGTTATGTGTGTTGATCCATTTGGGCACCTAGCACAGATGAGAAGGTCGAGGCCCGCAGACTTTGTGCTCCAGGGCTGTGCAGCTGGTTCTGTCTCCAGCAACGCAGCTCTGACAGCCAGCGGGAGTATGCTTTATTAGTTTTATTTTTATAGGGTAAAAAAGCATAATTGAGAAGTAGCTAAGTCCCTAAACGACACTCATGGAAAGCCATGGTAGTTCCACAGTGAGCCCATAACAAAGCCACTGCCATTTGCCTCGTAGCAGTTTAATGAAATGGCAAACAGCACCCAGGAGGAAATGAACAGTGCCATAGGTTGGAAACTGAAACCTGCACATTTGTGGCAAATGTCACTGCATTTACAGGGAGAGAAAAAAAAAAAACCACATGACTCTTCTTTGTATGTTAAGGACTTTTTATTTTCAGGCCCTTTCAGAGGAATCAATTCCTTTAAACCTTTGTAAAATGCCACAGGAGCCAAGGTTAAGCAATGCTCTTAACTTAGGAACTGACCCTCTCCAGGCAGAGTCTCCAAAGTAGATTACCTCGAAATCTCAAAAAGGTAGTTCTACAAGAGGAGCCTTTGAAGAAGCCAATCCTGTTTTCCATTGTTTTGCTTTCACACAAGTTGAACTTGAACTCTTACCTTTCTCCATTTATAACAACCAAAATCCACCTTAAAAAATTAAAGGCTGGGTGCAGTGGCTCATGCCTGTAATCCCAGCATTTAGGGAGGCCGAGGTGGATGGATCACCTGAGGTCAGGAGTTCGAGACCAGCCTGACCAATATGGTGAAACCCCATCTCTACTAAAAATAGAAAAATTAGCCAGGTGCAGTGGCGGGTGCCTGTAATCCCAGCTACTTGGGAGGCTGAGGATGCAGTGAGATCACACCACTGCACTCCAGCTTGGGTGACAGGGCGAGACTCTATCAAAAAAAAAAAAAAATTGCAAGTAATGGCTTCTGTGGAAGCAAATCTTGATTTAGGGGCACACAATCTCAGACTCTACCCGCTCAGGATAGACAAACAGGAAAGCCAGACGCTCTCTGGGGACCACACTTGTGGCTGCCCACACTGTTCTGTAGTTGCCAAGAGGGTGGGAAGTCGAGACAACAAAGAACATGAAATGAAGCTCTTTGTCATTGCCGTCTCGGATGGTGGACTCCCGCCTGGGAGAGGCTGGTGGCCGGCTGCTGCCAGCTCACTCCCCCACAACTGCAATTCGTCTTTCCCCGTCACACTGCTATTTCTAAACATCGGCACTGTAATCAGAATGATTTCCATGAAAACAAAAGCTCATTTTCCTAACTTGCGCTCCAATGCGCATGTCGTTAGAGGCCTGAGATCAGAGTCTGGTGGTTTTCCTGTTTCAACCTGACTTTCTGTCCCTAGGGTATATAAATAACCTACTCCTAAGTTTGCTCCTCGAATGACAATCAGTTTTATTTCATGAGTTATGGTGTCCAAATGAATTAATTTGCTTTTGTCACCGTCTGAGTCAAAATAGGCCACCTGCAGGCCTCATGCAAAATTTAGAAACTGGATAGATGATTTAAGCCTCAAAAATGCAATGATTTTTTTTGGGTGCACACAGGAGAGGACGGATCTGGGGTGTGGTCGGCAGATGACCAGCCGTGGCCTTGAAGGTCTCTGCAGCTGCGGGATGAGGGTGAAGGCCCCTATTTGCTCTGCTCAGCCTCTCTGTTGAGTATTTAAGAAATCCTGAGTCTCCGTGTTCTGCCAGGGAGGATACTGCAGGAAGGTGGACTGGTGTGGCCATTACTTCAGCATCTTCACCATGTACGGGCCTTGTAATCTGTAGCCGATCTTTCTATAATAATTCCTGGTGCCGACCCCTGCAGAAAAATTGAAGTAAAAAAAGGAGCATTCACTTTAGTAATTCTCAAAAGTCAGCATGTGCTTCCCTCAGCCTTATACCCTTCCCCCACTCAGAGACCAAATTCTCTCCCACATAAAATCTCAGTTTAATAAGTTTGGAACATTATTACTTTGAATTCAGGCTGCATTAAAATACAGAAACTGCTAAGTGGAGAGAAGTTACTCTCTTTCCCTGATTTTTAACATAAGCTCAGGATATGTGACACACACACTCACAGGCAACAGCAAATGTGCTCACCCATATGTTGGAGCCTGTGTATTCACTATCCTACAGGCAGCTCCAAGCACTACCTTAGGTGCTACAGGTGAACGGGAAGAGGTAGATTTACTGTCTGAGCTGCCTATGCTTCAGATGAGGCCAAACGATGGATGGTTTCCCAGAAGTTTTAAAGAGAGAAGAGTGGGGGGGAAAATGGAATCTCCACTCAAGTAGCAAAGGTATCTTCACCCAGTAGCAAAGGTACACTTGTGGCTACTGTCAGAAGTGTTGGGAGTATACAAGGCTTAACAGGAAAAAGTGTTTTCCTCATTAGTTGGTGTCAAAGAAGCAGGTTTGCTGGAATGGCCCTGGCTCATGAAGTGTGGTTTGTGAAGAGAAGTGTAGCTTTTTCACACCAAGCAACTGTCCAGTTCTCTGTTGACACCAACTGGGTGTTCTACAATTTAACTCAATTTGAACACTACCTACTCTGATGAGCACAAGGCCCCCTAGTTCCGAACTCAGTCCAGATACTGCCCTGCAACTTCAGACACCAATTGCAAGCAGAGGGTCTGCAGGTTGCCTACAACTGCTGTCCGACTGGGCTACAAATGGAGGGTTCCTACAAGCCCCTCTTCAGATTTGATAATTTGTCATAATGGCTCATAGAGCTCAGGGCAACATTTACTTACGTTTACCAGTTTATTCCAGGATATGATAGACACAAGTGAACGGCCAGGTGAAGAGGCACACAGGGTGAGGTCTGGGAGGGTCCTGAGCACAGGACTGTCTGTCCCCACTGTGCTGGGGTACACCATGCTCCCAGAAAGTGGATGTGTTTGCCAAAATGAAAAGTTCTCTGAACGCCATCTTTTAGGGATTTTTATGGAGTTTCACCGTGTAGGTATGATCAATTACTAACTCCATTTCCAGCCCCTTTCCCTCCCTGGAGGATGAAGGGTGGGGCTGAAAGTCCAACCCTCTCATCATAGCTTGATCTTTCTGGTGACAGGTCCCCACCAAGAGTCACCATATTAGAACAAAAGATGCCCCCTGAACCCCTACAGTTCAGGAAATTACAGGGGTTTTGGAAGCTCTATGTCAGGAACCAGGAACAGAGACCAAATTATATTTTTTATGATGTCTCAGCATTCAAGGAACATGAACTAGTTGAAGTTGGTACGAAAGGTCCATTACCCCTGCATACTGGACGCATTTCTCAAAGAGCCCGGCTGTCTGTATCTGGGAGTGAGACAGCTGAGGCTGGGCGGGGAGAGCTATCAGCAGCACCTGCTGCAGGCACTCCCTCGCTCCCTCTCTGCATGTCCCTGTACTGGGCTTTGGAGAAGTGCATCTCCTGATTCTTCTCTAGCTCGCTGGCTGCTCTTCCTCAGTCTCCTTTGCTGGTTCCTCCTTGTATCCCTAACTGAAATCACTGCAATATGCAGCTCTTCTGTGCACGTGCTTCCTGTGACACTGAGCGTAAACCTGCGTATATACTGGCGACCCCTAAATCTGTCACTCAGAGCCTCAGATTCGTCCACAGGTGCTGCACGACCCACCTGAATGTCTAAATCGGCATGGGAGGTGTAGCAAGTCAAAAACCCAACTCCTGGTGCCCTGCCCCCACAAGCTCCCTCCCTCAGGAAGCTCCCTCTCTGTAAATGGCCACTCCACTGCCAGTTGTTCAGGCCAACTGATTGCCATCTTTCCGTCAAATTCCACATCAAGAGACTTGAAGAAAATGAAAGAGGAAGGCCTGAGGCTACAGGGGTGGGGACAGGATTCTAGGGAGCAGGAAAAACAAATGTGAAAGCCCTGAGATGGGCGTGCGTTCGTCCTTACTCAAGGAACAAAGAGGCACCATCATGCAGGTCTCCTAAGGAATCTGGCTTTTATTCTGAGTGGGATGCTGGTCAAAGGAGGGACACGATCTGACTGCTGTTTTGAGAACCGAATGAAGGCTCCAGGAGGGCAGGGGTTTTGTTTTGTTCACTGTAGAGCTGCCAGCACCCAGAGCGATGCCTGCCACATGTGAGGTCCATGGTCAGTATTTGCTCACTGAATGGATATGTGACCAAGGGCAGAAACAGGGAGACCAGGTAGGAATCGATGACAATAATCCAGGTGGGAGATGGTGGTGGCTCAGGCTGAGTCACAGTGGTGAAAAGTAGCCGGAGCCTGGGCACATGTGGAAGGCAGAGCGAAAAGAATCTGCCAATGGATGTGGGGTGTGACAGGGGCCAAGGTGATGCCAAGGTATTTAGCCTGAGTAAAGGAAGAGTCTGGAGAAATAGGAGCCACTGTTGCCTGGGAGTGAGGAGATGGTGGGAAGAGCTGCAAGGGGCATCAGGAGTGGGGCTCCAGTCAGGCTGCATGTGGAATGGCTGCTAGACATTCATGCCAAGATGCTGAACACTGATTCTGGAAGTGTTTCTTGTTCTTAAAGAGACACAGGGAGTGCTATGGGTTAGGTATTTGTCTGCTCTGAAACTCATGTTGAAACTTAATCCCTATTACTGAGAGGTGGGGCTATGAAGAGGTGACTAGAGTGTGAGGGCTCTGCTCTCATGAAAGGATTAATCTATTCATGGACTAATAGGATAATGAGTTCTGGTGGTTTTACAACAAGAGGAACAGGGTGCTGAGCTGGCATGTGCAGCCCTGCCACTGTGTGATGCCATGTGCTACCCTGTGCCACCGCAGGACTCCACAGAAAGTCCCCACCCTCAGGAAGGCCCTCACAAGATCCAGCCCTTCAACCTTGGACTTTTCAGCCTCCAAAACTGTAAGAAATAAATTCCTTTTCAGGTATTCTGTTAAAAGCAATTGAAAATGGACTTAGAGAGGGATGGTCTCTTTTCCTGGATGTTGCTTTGCAAGGTAATTTCGGAGTGGGGCAGTTGTCTTGCAAGGGGCTGAAGTGGCTGATGCAGAGTGAGAAGGCATAGCCACCTAGCTTCTTTTGGAAACTGTTGAACCCTAAATTAACCAGTCCCAAAGCTTCTCTATATATTTCTTATGAAATATTTTCCATTTGGTTTAAGCCATTTTGAGGATATTTTTGATTTTAGGTATACAGCTCAGTGTTGCTAAATACATTCCCATTGTGGTACAACCATCACCCATCCATCTCCAGAACTCTTTATCTTGTAAAGCTGAAACTCCGTACTCACTAAACATCAACCCTACTCCCCCTCTTCCAGCCCCTGACAACCCCCATTCTACTTTCTGTCTGCATGAATTTGACTCCTGTAGATACCACATGGAAGTGGAATTATGCAGTGTTTGTCCTTTTATAACTGGCTTATTTCACTTAGCACAATGTCTTCAAGGTTCATGCATGTTGGGTACAAGCCACTGAGTTGAGTTTTCTGTGACTTGTAACTAAAAATATCATAACTGACAAGTAAGCTTGAGGACAGGAAGAGAAAAACAAACGAGGTCAAGCCACTATTTAAAATCAGAATTCAGAGTAATTCTGAACACACTGCTCTCCTGCTTAGAATCACTAATGATGGGTCCCAAGATAAAGTTCAAATTCCTTAGCCTGACCCACAAAGTCTTTCCTGCCCAGACTCTTCGACTTTAGTTCCTGGCACAGTTGACTAGGTCCAGAATCAGCAAACCAGGCCTGGCATCACCACCTGGGCTCAGCCACTGCCTCTGGGCGCTTCCCTCAGCAGCCGCCTACAAGGGCACTCCCAGCCACCCTCCCACTCATCCCCGAGGTCCCACCAGGAGACCTTTGCAGATACTTCCCCTATCTACAAAGCCAGAATTCATAGCACTCTCTCTCCAGGCTGGCTGTGTGCCTTAATTAGAGTTCCATTGTTTTACTAATCACACTGCACAGGTCTGTCTCCCTCCCTAGGATGTCAGCTCTTTAAAGTCAATGGCTTCCATCATCAGTGTCTGGCATATAAGCAAGATGCAATAAATGTTTGCAGATCTCTCATATGCTGGTCAGCTATTCTTATGTTGTGTACATACAAAGAAATGTGTTCCTGGAGGATGTACGTGAAAAAAAATGGCTCTATGTTGGGTGTTGGGTAATGGAATGATTTAATGTACAAGAGCTGAAGGGCAGGACAACTTCTTAACCTAGGTACAAATTTCCTACCTTGTTAGCTGAGAGATTAAGAGGCACCTTCCTGACTTATATTATTATCTCTAACAAAAACTGCCCCAAATCTTTCAGAAATATTTCTGGCTTTTTATATTTCTATTTTACTTTTACAAAACAGATACTGTTTTCCATGGACTTAAAACAATGTATCTTGGAGAATGTCAAACACACAAAAGTGCAGAAGACAGTGCACTGAACCTCCCTGCACCTGTCACTCAGCTTTAGCAGGGACAATTCACCTACGAGACCTCTTTTTTTTTTTTTTTGAGATGGAGTCTTGTCACCCAGGCTGGAGTGCAATGGCACGGTCTTGGCTCACTGCAACCTCCGCCTCCCACCCAGGAGACTTCTAAGCTTCGAGCTTTCTACTCACGTGAACTTAGAAAACATCTCTAACATTTCCTTTTGGTTCTGTCAGCTCAGTTCTTGGAGACATGTTTAGTTTTGCTCTTTTATATGTCCTCTGTCAAATGAAAATGATGGCCTAATTTTCAGAAGAAAGATGTGTAATTGTTGGTCCAAGAGCTTCACTTCCAAAAATATGCATCAACCTATATTTGTCTACCATAAATGGCTGCAGAGGTGAGAGAGAAGAGTTCCTTACATCTAACACAGGACCAGACAGTCCTTGGATAACCAGAAAGTTCAACAGTCAAGAGTGCCCTGATTTCTTAGGCATGCTGGTTGAAAGAGCTGCTTTACTGGGGTACATCTAAGCATTTCTCATCATGATTCCCACGGAGCTACAGGCTCCTTGGGCCTTCTACTTTTTCCTTTCAACAGGAGGTGTGCCCTAGAAACGATTACCACCTTGGGCAGGGGCACTCAGGCCTCACGACGGGCCTTTTGGAGGAAAGCTGTGTATTGAAGCTCTTGTCCTTATTTTCAATAAGACGCGGCAGGCTTGAGATGGCGAGCTCAGCCCTGAGATGGAACACTGTCTCCGGGTCCTCTGAGAAGTGCTGGCATCCAGGGGAGGGAGCTTCACCTCTAGCCAGTCTGGACTCTAACCTCTGCTCACCTAAAGAGCTAAATTTCTTTCTGTCTCTTGTTTTTTGAAAGAAAAATTTCCTCCTGTTTCTATAACCTGCAGAACAGGTTGGGAAAGGCATTAGCCCTGCACTTAACTACCAGGGTTGGGGTGAGGGCCTTGCTCTGCTCTGATCCCCTCTCCATGTTCAGCAGGGCTCCCAGAAAGTCCTCTGTCATAGTAACTTTCCTTTTGTTAGCCAGCCAAGAAAAAGCAATCATCCTTCAGAGCTGACGTCAGCCACCCTCCTGGACTGACGTGCAGGCTGCCTGGACCGTCTCCGAGTCCTCAGCCTAACTGCTCTGCCTCCCCTAGAGAAGAGGCGCCCACAGGCTGTATGAGGAGCCAAGTGCTCCACCCGATGGCCTGCGTGGGGTTCTGCCAAATCCCTGGGATGGGGAATGAGCAGGAACTCACTCCATGCAGCAGCCTCAGGGTGCCCTGCTACAGAGCCAGCATTAAGAACAGCAGGAGTGGGGAGAGTCCAAATGCAGGCTTTGTTTTGTAGCACTTCGGAAGGCCGAGCAGGGTAGATCACCTGAGCTCAGGAATTCGAGACCAGCCTGGGCAACATGGCAAAACCCTGTCTCTACTAAAAATACAAAAAATTAGCTGGGTGTGGTGGTGAGTGCCTGTAATCCCGGCTACTTAGGAGGCTGAGGTGTGAGAATTGCTTGAACCTAGGAGGCAGAGGTTGCAGTGAGCTGAGATCGCGCCACTGTACTCCAGCCTGGGGGACACAGTGAGATTCTGTCTCAAGAAAGAATGGCAGGAGTTGGGGGAGTCCAAACACTGGCTTTGTTTTATCCTCCCAAGTTCTCTCATCTACACCCTGAGCTTTCCTACATGACCTTTTTCCTACTCCGTAGGCAGGATAAATATTTTTATCTTCCCCACTCTACCAGCAATGATGATGAGATGAGTTAGGTGAAAAAAGAATACCTTGCAAAGTGCCTAGAGTGAACAGCTTCTGTGGTGGCCTCCCCTCTGCCTCTGCCCCAGGACATCCACCCACTTTGGGAGAAGAAAAGCAGCCTGCTTATTTGTACATGAGTTTTACTATATATAAGTTACTAAAATGACTTCCACTGCACACTTCAGATCAATTACAGATAGACCCACGGAAAGGGGTTACATTAAAGGCAGAGGACACTGCTTGCTCTGGGATGGGCTGAGAGGAGTAGAGTCATTCAGCACTCAGTGGGAAAGCCCCTCTCCCAAGGATGACCTCTGGCTACTGCTCCAAGGTGGGCTGGCAAGAGCCCCTGGCCTCCCTGTGAATCTCCAACCCGGAGGAGACCCAGGGGTACCACGTCTCTCTGATCCTTTTCTGAACCAAATGTCCTCAAGCCCCTGATGAGAAAGAAATCCTCTGCTTTGATTCCATGTCCCTCTCCAAAAGATACGCACCATGTGGCTTAATCTGCTAACTCGAAGGATTTGGGAAAAGGGGGAATCACAGGCAATGCCTGTGCTGGAGCCTGGGCCCCTGGCTACAGGAGCACGCTCATCCTGGGCTGCTCAATGCTCTTTAGTAAAAATGGGAAATCAAACCACACCACCTTAGACTAACCAAAGGCCAAAAGAAAAGAAAAGAAAAAAAAAATGCGGGGGTGGGGGGCAACAAACCCAGATGTGTTTTTTTTGTTTCTTTGTTTTTGAGACGAAGTCTCACTCTTGTCGCCCAGGCTGGAGTGCAATGGCACAATCTCAGCTCACTGCAACCTCTGCCTCCAGAGTACCTGGGATTACAGACACCTGCCACCACGCCCAGCTAATTTTTGTATTTTTAGTGAAGACAGGGTTTCAACATGTTGGCCAGGCTGGTCTCGATCTCCTGACCTCAGGTGATTCACGCACCTCGGCCTCCCAACATGCTGGGATTACAGGCCTGGCCACAAACCCAGATGTTTACTTAAATTCTACTGTGATTCTATTTTAGAGAGAAATTGTAGGGGAAAGAGTGGGGAGATGGAGTAAGCCAGTCTGTGTGGTACTTGAGTTTGTTGAAAACCAACTCTTTGTTCCTCCAAGTTACTGCAGCCTTTTGTTCTAAGGGGATAAATGCAATACCAGAGTAATGTCTCTGGACACTAAAAATAAGTACACCTTTCCTCTAAAAGGGAAAATAAATCACAAATCAAGAGTAGGAAATGAACTTAAGTGCTACCTAGCTTGTGATTCTAATTCCATCTCAAAACAAACCAACAAACAAAACCACTTGGTAGAAGTTAGAGGGAGATTTAAATACCTGCCAGGCATTGGATTGCTAGAGGCTCTCCATGCACTAATTTCTTTAAAATGTAACAAGATTGCAGTTATTGTCTTAGGAGAAAGGTGAGTTTCAGAATGGGTCATAACTCAAGGCCACAGGATAGGGAAATAGAACTGTAACTGAGACCCAGCCTGCCCGACCCCATGGCCCAGAGCGTTTCTAATGCGCCTGGCACCTATGTGATGGGGTAGGCCCACCCAAATCCCCCAACTCTGGTCTTGGACCTTGAGTCAGAGTGGGTAAGCACATCCCTTCTTTTCTGGTAAAGAAAGGACTTGCCATTTGTCTTAATCACCTCACCTCCTGTATCTGTGTCCAGTTTTTCAATGTCCTTTTATAACTCATTAGATGAAACAAACATGGTGGCTATTTCCATTTTTAACAATATGGCTTAGTAAGAAACTGAAGAATAAATCACAGAAAAGGGTCTGATAACAGGCAATAAGAAACTTTGTACACAGATTCAGCTTACAAATGTGAGAATGGGAAGGGGGAAACTTTTCAGTAACAACTTGGTAAATTGCAGTCACCATTTCTAAAATGACAAGCACTACAACACAGAGTTTGGAGGAAAACAACAAAGAAGGCTCAATGATGGAAGCTAGAGCAGGGCAGAAGAGTCAGGAGTATTTAAGCTTAGCGAACAGATGACTTCAGGCTTGATTATGGCAGACAAAATTAAGAATAATACTCCAGCCAAAGACAATGAAAATATTGTGACAAAATTTAAAATGTTTCTGCTAGGAAAATATCAGAGACTATTAAGAGCTCTTAATTGTCAGGTCAAGAATAAGGAGAAAATGTGAGCTTCTAGAAGGGAGTAGAAGTGTTTGTGTCTCAGGGTGTGTGATCTAGGAAGGGCAGCTGAGATACCGGGGGCGCGGGGGCCGTGTCTCGTGGCCACCAGAAACAGAGAAGCAGTCATAACACTCCCGAAGCGCCCTGCTGTTTAGGAGGTGTGGAAGCAACTCTGCCTCTCAGTTGCTTCCACACCTCGAGGAGGCTTGAAGAGATGGAACATGGGTCTGAATTCAGAGCCTGGCACAGACAGGGACCCAAGCATAGCACCCTCTCTTCTGGATTGTATTCTGAAAGGCTCTGAATTGGGAGGAGGGACTGGTGTGGTGGGGATAGGAATCTTCTAGATAAACTACAGTCTTGGTCCTAGACAACTATGACTCTGAGATGCCTGGCTAAAGGAAACAGGTCTTCCTTGGAGGAAGCGAGCATCACCTAGGTCTTCGAGTATTCCCGAAAGCAAATTCTCATATCAAACGCCCAGCAAATGATGAGGTGCACTTGAGACAGGACATGACAAGAAACAGCAGAAACTCCAGATGTAACATCACTAGACACAGACTGCAAACAGGTATGCTTACTATGTTCAATGTCTGAAAACAACTGGACACATTAAAATATGACATCACAGTATGGAAAAAGATACCAGAAATTTAGGAAATGTTAAAGTGTGGGACCAATGCATCAATGGTTGGGTCTAGCAGATCAGACAGAGCTAAATCAGTAACCTGAAAGATTAAGTCAGAAGAAATTATGGACAACAAAGCAACATTGGTGGGGAAGAGGGTATTAGACACAGTGGATACAATAAATAGGTCTAAAATATGTCTAACTGGAGTCCTAGGAAGAGAGGTGAGGGAGAATGGGAAAGAATCAATATGCATGTGTTAGAGGCTGCAAATCACACAGAACTGATTTTAAAACCCAGTTCACTGATTAAAGAAGCCCAAGGAAGCCCAAACGGGAAATCCATACCTAGAAATATCCTAGTAAAACTAGAGAAAAACCAAGACAGTGAAGACAGTCTGAAAGAATAAAAATAATATATATTTTTAAAAAAACTACAGAAGTAGCCTGAGGGAATATCCTCAAAGACAGCTGATTTCTTACCTGCAACATTAAAAGCCAGAAAATAAGGGAAAGATAGATACAAAGTACTGAAAGAAAATACCTGCAAACCCAGAATTCTATACCTAGTAAAGACGACCTTTAAGACAAGGGTCCCCAACCGCCAGGCCACACAACATTTACAGCCACTCCCCATTGCTCGCGTTACTGCCTGACGAGCAGTAACCACCTCCCGTCAGATCAGCAATGGCATTAGATTCTCAAAGGAGCACAAATCCTATTGTGAACTATGCATGCGAGGGACCTAGGTTGTGTGCTCCTTTTAAGAATCTAATGCCTGATGATCTGTCACTGCCTCCCACCATCCCCAGATGGGACTGCTGAGTTGCAGGAAAATAAGCTTGGAGCTCCCACTGATTCATATAATTATTTCATTATATATTACAATGTAATAATAGAAATAAAGTGCACAATAAATGTAACACACTTGAATCCTGAAACCATCACCCCAACCCCTTTACTATCAGTGGAAAAACTGTCTTCCACAAAACCAGTCCCTGGTGCCAAAAAGGTTGGGGACCACTGCTTTAATAATAATGCAAAATAAAGACATTTGTATACAATCAAAACTGGAACAACTTGCTACCAACAGATAATAAATTCATAATAAAGGTATAAAGAAAATGTGTGCAAACTACCGAAATATCCATCAACAGTAAAACAGATAAGCTGTAGTACATCATGGAATCCTACATGTCAATGAAAATGAAGAAAATACTTTAAAGATATAGCAAAGATAGAAGAGCAAAGAAAGTGGTAAATATACAGTTGCCCTTGGTATATGTGGGGGGCTGGTTCCAGGACCACCTACCAAACTCTGCACATGTCTTGCAGTTGGCCCTGCAGAAGCTGCATCTATGAAAAGTCAGCCTTCTGTATACGCAGGTTTCACAGCCCACAAATACTGTGTTTTCAATCTGTGTTTGGTTGAAAGAAATTCGAGTATAAGTGGACCTGTGTTGTTTAAGGGTCACTTTTATCAGTAAATCTAAGTGAATACTAACTGTACATAATAATAATATCTTGGGGATTTTAGAAAAACTTGCACAGACATGTGCACATAGCAACTTCAGAAAGAGGATCTCCAAATGGCCAGTAAACACATGAAAAGGTAGTCAAAATCATCAGTTATCAGGTAATGCAAATTAAAACCACAAAGAAATGCCACTCATTTATCAGCATGGAACAAATGAAACTCATACATTTCCTGTAATAGTGAAAAATTGTAGAAGCACTTTAGAAAGCCACTTGGCAGAATCCTCAGCTAAATCTATGTACTCTCTACAACCCAGCAACTCTACTCTTAGGTGTACATTCTACAGAAATATGTCCTCATGTGTCCCAAAATACATACACAAGAATATTCATAAGTCTAACCTGGAAACCCACAAGAGTTAAGACAGATAAATTGTGAACTATCAGCATAATGGAATCCCATATATCAATGAAAAGGAATGAAATGCTGCTACTACAACGTTGGCTCAATCTCACAGCAATATTGAGCAAAAGTAACCAGAACAAAAATATGCAACAACAAAACTAGACTATGTAGTTAAGGGATACATACTTAGGAAGAAAATACCAAAAAAGTTAGGATACTGGGAAGGAAGAGGGAGGGGCCAACAGAGGCACTTCTTGGATGCTAGTTATTGACCTGAGTGGGGGTTATAGAGTGCTATGGTCTGAATGTGTATCCCCCACAAAATTCGTATGTTGAAACTTAATCCCCAATGCAATAGTATTAAGAGGTGAGGTCTTTGGGTGACAATTAGGTCACGAGGCCTCTAGAACTATGAGAAGTTTCTCATTTATAAATTACCCAGTTTTGTTATAGTAGCCTGAGTGAGCTAAGACATATAGGTGTTATTTGACATTTTATAAACTCTGCTATTTGTTACAGCTTCCAGTAAACTTTTAAAACGAAAAAGAAGGCAAGATTAAATAATCTCAACTATGTGACTGCTTAAATGGGGAATGAAATAAATTCTTCACGTCTATAGAAAAACAAGTGAGCAGGGTTGTGATTCCAACTGGACAAAGAACGAACATGGAATTATTAATGTGATTTAATAGAAGAAGAAATAATGAAGTTTAATTGATCAAGTATTTGCTTAGTATGTACTAGGAGCCTGGAAATTGAAGAGTTTTATCTCTTGGAATTCCTTAAGAAAAACCTTGGCTTAATAATTTAAATGTTTTCATGTCTGAAGCAGGAAAATGAATCAGTTATTACAGGTGCATTCTTGTTTTCTGATGCTTACTTGTTAGGACACAGGCCACCCTTCACTGCTAGTAATGTGTTCTTAGATGGAATTAAAATTGTGGCCACATCATATTCTCATAGCCAAACTTGTAAATCTATCCTTTAAAGCGTAAATTTCTGCTTTGATTAGATGCAAAACATTCAGTTGATTTATGATAGTTTAATTATAAGAAATCAGTGAAACAAAAACAAATTAAACTGTTTTAATTGCTTTTGGGTTCAATTAATCAACTATTGCCTACTTGATATGTCTACCAACATTAATACCAGGAAATATATTCATTAGTTTCATTCACTTGTTATTGAAATGAGACTTTATTATTTCTCATTGATCTCCTGCCAGGATGGCAATATTTTACTCTTCAACAATGCACACTGATATGAAAGTTGGGAAAAGGTTTTTATCCTGAATGTTTGAAAATGAACCAATTAACTATACGACCCTAAACCTTTCAGAATTTTTTCCCCATTCTATTAAAAAAAATCATACAAAGGTTACCCATGAATAATCTTAGTTCTTCAAATTGGTTATTGCAACTAACATAGTACACATTATTCTCCATCACTGTGGAAATACAGAGTATCTCAAGAGAGTCTCCTACCCAGCAGCCTAAAGGTTCTTCTACACATTTTGAAAAGACTACCAAGATAAGAACAAAGAAAAAAAACAGGTAATTTACAAAGGTTTTTTTTTAATACACAAACTTTTTAAATTACAAACTGTAATTTATCTATTTACAGAATCTAAATAGATACTACCATGGTAACTTACAGTTGGGTGATGCTGGTGGGTCATCTCACAGCTTTAGAAAGTTTTTTTCTTTCAGGGAGTCTGGCCCATGATGTGACATAGGATGGCCCACAATCATCTGATTCAAAAATAGAGTGTCTCTGTTCCTATCAGTGCAGGATGTTTGCTATGTCACACATCATTCTCACTTCTTTACTCATGTCAGACTGTACCATCTTATAACCTGGTAGGAAGAGGGACCCCTTCAATTTATAGTCTCTTTAAATACAGACTTCAAAAGGGAAAATGGCAAGGTAGGAATTTTCAGAGATTCATCCTTCTGCTAATTAGACGATTAAGCTGGAAAAAAATAATTGGAACCAACTGTTTTGGAATGCTGGAATTTGATAAGATATTTATAGCAACTAGGGGAGGTGAGGGGAGAGGATATAAAACTTCACTCAGGGAACAGCATGCTCAAGCCATCAACCATCCCCCCATTCCTTAGCTCCACCGTAGCCACAGGAACGGTAACTTATTTTCCTGGAGCAGCTGGCTGGAACTGGAGTGGGCAATAAGGACCTAGTCCTCCAAAAATTTGGGGCTGTGTATTGTGTTCACTTTGGAGGTTCCTGGAAGGACCAGTGCAGACCCTTGTCTTTGTTTTGACCCCATCTCGCTTCCTTCGTGGAGTGTATCAAAAGATTTGAAGAGATACATATCCTTTTTTTTTGAACCAGATATTTAAGAAAATCCCTCTCAGGTCACAGGCTGATCATAGAGATAACAGAAATTTCAGTGACTACACACACAATGAAGAATACAGACTTTGCAAAAATAGTTTGGAAAAGTCACTAGACAGGGCAGGGTGCAGTGGCTCCTGCCTGTAATCCTAGCACTTTGGGAGGCCGAGGCGGGTAGATCACTTGAGGTCAGGAGTTTGAGACTAGCTTGGTCAACAAGATGAAACCCCGTCTCTAACGAAAATACAAAAAAATTAGCCAGACGTGGTGGCACGTGCCTGTAATCCCAGCTACTCAGGAGGCTGATGCAGGAGAATAGCTTGAAACCAGGAGGCGGAGGTTGCAGTGAGCTGAGATCATGCCACTGTACTCCAGCCTGGGTAACAGAGCAAGACTGACTCCATATCAAGGAAAAAAAAAAAAAAAAAAAGTCACTAGACAAATGCATGATTACAGACCTCAAAAGCAATTCCTCAGAAAGAGAAGGATGATTTCCAGAGTTACCACATTACACTAATTGTGTAGTTCTCAGTAGTTCAATATAAAATTCTAAAGCATACAAAGAACAGGGAAGAATGGCTCATTCACAGAAAAAAAGAATTTAACAGGAATTATTCCTGAGGAAATCCAGATATTGAGATTACTACTCAAAGACATTAAATCAACTGCATTAAATATGCCTAAGGAGTTACAAGAAACCATGGAAAAAGAAAGGATATCAGGAGGATATTATTAAAAAGAAGGAATGTCAATAGACAGGAATTATATTAAAATATAGAAATTCTGGTACAGAGATGTATGATAGTAAAAATAAAAAATTCACTAGAGGTGTTCAATGGCAGTTATGAGGAGACAGCAGACAGAATCAGTGAACTTTAAGATAACGCAATTGAATTTATCTAGTCTGAGGAGCAGAAAGAAAAAATGTAGAAAAATAAAAGACCTGGGGGATACCATCAAACATACCAATATATGCCTCACTGGAGTCTCAGAGGGAGATGAGATACATAAAGGGTAAAAAAAAATATTTAAAGAAATGGCTGAATGCTTCCCAAATTTGACGAAAAACATGAATCTATACATTCAAGAAGCTCAGCAAATTCCAAGCAGGATAGACTCAAAGAGATCCACAATGATCACAATATGAGTCAAACTGTTGAAAACCTGAGAGAATCTTGAAAGCAGCAAGAGGGAAATGAGTCATCACATACAAGGAATTCTCAATTAGACTAGAAACTATGGAGGTCAGAAGGCAATGGGATGGCACATTTAAAGTACTGGCTGAAAGAAAAAAGTAAACCTGTCAATCATATTCTATATTCAACAAAACTATCCTTCAAGGATAAAACAGAAATTAGTACATTCCCAGATTAAGAAAAGCTAAAGAAGCTTATTACTACTAGAGCTGCCCTATAAGAAATGCTAAAGGAAGTCATTCAACCTGAAATGAAAGAATAGGCAGTAACTTGGAACCATATGAAGAAATAAAGAACACTAATAAAGATAATTACATAGGTAAACATAAAAGCTAGCATTATTGCACTTTTGGTTTGTAACTCCTCTTTTCTTCCTATATTATTTAAAAGGAAAATTCATTAAATAATAATTTTAAGTCTAGGTTAATGGATACCTAAGTATAAAGATGTAATCTGTGACAATAACAATACAAAGGGGAGGGACAGAGATGTATAGGAGCAGAGTGTTTGCATACTATTAAAACTAAGTTGGTATTATTCAAACTGAGTGACTGGAGGCTTAAAATGTTAATTATGATCCCCAAGGTAACCACTAAGAAAACAACTAATAACCAAAAGAGTCATAGAGTGACTACATTAACAGACAAAACAAATTTTAAGTCAAAACGGGTTACAAGAGACAGAAGACCATTATATGGTGATAAATGTTCAATTATCAGGAAGATTTATACAATTACCAACATATATGCACCTAACAACAGAGCTCTAAAATATATGAAGCAAAACTTGACAGGACTTAAGGGAGAAATAAATAGTTCTACATTAAGACTTGGATACTTCAATATCCACTTTCAACAATTATTTTAAAAATTAAGATAAAAGATCAGTAAGGAAAGAGAGAACTAGAACAACACTTTAAACCACTTAAATCTAACAGACATATATAGAACATGCTACCACTAATAGCAGAATGCACATTTTCCACAAGTGCACATGGAACATTTTCCAGGATAGATCATATGTCAGGTCAAGAAAAGATGTCTTAATAAATTTAAAAAGAACTGAAATTATACAAAATGCCTTTTCTGATCACAAAGAAATGAAACTAGAATAACAGATGGAAACTGGAAAACTCATAAATATGCAGAAATTAACACATTCTTAAACAACCAATGGGCTAAAGAAGAAATCACAAGGAAAATTGGAAAACACCTTTAGCAAATGAAAGACAAAATGCAACATTCCAAAATTTATAGGATGCAGCAAAAACAGTGCTCAGAGGGAAACTTATAGCTGTAAATGCTCACATTAAAAAAGCAGATACATATGATCACATTTGGGATTTTAAAAGCAGATATATCTGAAATCAGTAACCTACTCTACACCTTAAGGAACTAGAGGGGGAAAAAAAAAAGAGCAAACAAAACCCAATGCTAGCAGAAGGAAGAAAAGAATAGAGTGAAGATAGAGAATTTTAAAAAAAGACCCAGGCATGGTGGCTCATGCCTGCAATCCCAGCACTTTGGGAGGCTGAGGCAGGCGGATCACGAGGTCAGATCGAGACAATCCTGGTTAACAAGGTGAAACCCTGTCTCTACTAAAAATACAAAAAAAAAAAAAAAAAAATAGCCAGGCGTGGTGGCAGGTGCCTGTAGTTCCAGCTACTCCAAAGGCTGAGGCAGGAGAATGGCATGAACCCGGGAGGCGGAGCTTGCAGTGAGCTGAGATCGCACCACTGCACTCCAACCTGGGTGACAAAGCAAGACTCTGTCTCAGTAAAAAAAAAAAAAAAAAAAAAAAGTAAAAACCAAAAGTTCATTCTTCGAAAAGCTCAACTAGCAATGTTTACCTTTGATTGGGTTAAAAAAGAGAAGACTCAAATCACAAAAACAGAAATAAAGAGGGGGCGTAACTACTCACTGTACAGAAATAAGAATTCTATAAGAAAATACTGTGAACAACTGTATGCCAACATGTTGGATAACCTAGATGAAACAAATTTCTAGAAACATATAAAAACTGACTCATAAACAGAAAGTCTACATAAATCTGTAACAAGAAACTGAATCAGTAATAAAAAATGTCCCAATAAGAGAAAGCCCAAAATCATATGGCTTTACTGGTAAATTCTATCAAACAATTGAAGAATTAATACTGACCCTTCTCAAATACTTGCAAAAAACTGAAGAGGAAGGACACTTTATAATTCATTTTATAAAGCCAGCATTACTCTGTTAGCAAGGCCAGATAAAGACACTACAAAGAAAACTTTAGACCATCATCCCCTTAAGAATACAGATGCCAAACTCCTCAACAAAATACTAGCAAACTGAATTCAGCAGCATATTAAAAGGATTATATACCAAAACCAAGTGGGATTTATCCCTGGAATGCAAGGATAGTTCAACACACAAAAATCAATGTAATACACCATAACAGAATTAAGTGGGGGAAAAAAAATCATACAATCAGCTCAAATGCAGAAAAAGCCTTTGACAAAACCCACAACCCATTCATGATAAAAACACCCAATAAATTAGCATAGAAGGGAACTTCCTTAACATTGTAAAGGTCATATGTGAAAAACTCACAGATAATAATATGCTCAATGGTGAAAAACAGAAACCTCTCCCCCTAAGATCAGAAGCCAGATAAGGTTGCCCTTTTCCACCACAGTACTTAAAGGTTCTAGTCAGAGAAATTAGGCAAGAATAAGAAATAAAAGGCACCCAAATTGGACAGGAATAAGTAAAACTATCTCTATTCAAGATGACATGATCTTATATGTAGACAATGCTAAAGAATCCACGCACATACAAAATTATTGGAGCTAATAAATCTAGCAAAATTGCATAACACAAAATCAATATGGAAGAAATGATAGTTTATTTCTATATGCTAATAATGAACAATTCAAAAACAAAAATTTAAAAATCTCACAATAGCATCAAAAGAATAAAATATCTAGGAATAAGTTTAAGCAAGGAGGTGCAAGACTGGCACATTGAAAACTACAAAACATTGCTAAAAGAAATTAAAGAAGACTAAATAAATGGAAGGCTATCCTGTGTTCATGGCCTGGAAAACTTAACGTTGTTAGATGATGATACCATCCAAAGCCATATAACGATTCAATGCAATCCTTATCAAAATCCCAATGGTGACTTTTGCTGAAATAAAAACAGCCATGTGAAAAATAATATGGAATTTCAAGGAACCCAGGATTGTCAAAAACAATCTTGAAAAAGAAGCACAAAGGTGGAGACTCATACTTCCCAATTACTACAAAGCTACAGTGATTCAAACAGTACAGTACTGATGTAAAGATGGACATATAGGCCAGCAAAATAGAACTGAGAGCCCAGAAATAAACTTTCACTTCTCTTTTCGACTGATTTCTGACAAGGGTGTCAAGAGCATTCAATGGAGAAAGAAAAGTCTCTCTCACAAGTGGTGCTAGAAAAACTGGATATCCACATGCAAAAGAATTAAATTAGACTCTTACCTTATATCATATACAAAAATGAACTCAAAATAGGTCAAAGATCTAAATTTGAGAGCTACAACTTTATATAAAGCCCTTAGAAGAAAACATAGAGGAAAATCTTCATGTCCTTGACTTTGGCAATGGTTTTTTAAATATAACACCAAAGACACAAATAACAAAAGTAAGATAGATAAACTGGACTTCATTAAAATTACAAACTTTTGTGCATCAAAGGAAAGTAGCAAGAAAGTGAAAAGGCAACCCACAGAATGGAAGAAAACATTTGCAAATCACATATTTTATGAAGGTCTAATATTCAGAAAATATGAAGAACCCCTACAACTCAACAACAAAAAGACAAACAATCCAGTTAAAAAATGGGCAACAGACCCAAATAGACCTCTAAAGAAGATAAAAATGACAAAGACATTCAACATCAGTAATCATTACAGAAATATAAGTCAAACCTCCTACAGAATGCCACTAGGATGGCTATAAAAAAAAAAAAAAAAGAAAAATCTTCAGTGTTGGCAAAGATGTAGAGAAACTGAAATCCTTGTGCACTGTGGCCACTGTGGGAATGAAAAACAGGGCAGTTACTGTGGAAAATAGTTTGGTGTTTCCTCAAAAAGTTAAACATAGAGTTACAATTTGACTTAGCAATTACACTTCTGGGTATATGTGCAAAAGAAATGAAAGCAGAACTCAAACAGGTTTTTGTCCACCCTGCAATATTATTGACAATAGCCAAAAGGTGGAAACAACCGAAATGTCTATCGGACTGATGGATGATAAGCAAAATGTGGTATATACATGTAACGGAATATTATTGTGCCATAACAAGGAAGCAAATTCTGAGACATGCTACAGCACGGATGAGCACTGAAGACATCATGGTAAGTGAAACAACACAGACATAAAAGAACAGATATTCTATGATTCCATTTCACAGAGACAGAAAATAGATTAGAGGACTGTGGGGGGAACTGGGAGTTACTGCTTAATGGATTCACAGTTTGTTTAGGGTGTTAAAAATTTTAGAAATAATGGTGATGGTCATACAACATTGCAAATGTAAATAATGCCACTGATTTATACACTTAAAAATGGTTAAAATGGCAAATTCTGCTTTACATATGATTTATCAACTCCCCAAATGAAAAAAAGTTTTCTTACAGTGCATAAAATTTCTCCATGTGTTTGTAGGGGGAGAATAAATATCTAAGGGTAGGAAAGCTCCAGAGGGAAACCATGTATCCTCAGCCCCAAAACAGGCTTCTATGTTCCATCATCTGGAAGAAAAATATAAATGGCCAGCATGTGCACCTAAAGCATCAGGTATAAAATAGGGTTGCAAGGGGAAAGAGAGAGGCATGTCCTCATGGAAGAGAGATGGCACACAAAGGGTCAGGTGCAGGCTGAGTTTTGTTGGACCTGCCAAGCTCTGCCTAGGAAAGTGTGAGGTGTGATTGTGTTGCCATGCCTGACTATATGAAAATCTGATACTAGAGTTGGGACAAGAACTCTTGAATTTAGGTCTACCCAAAGGGTCTATCTTTGGAGAAGGCATTAGAGGTACTGGATGCCTACTAATCACAAAGCAATGGAGATGTATTCCACCACTACAGTTGACAGCATCAAAAGATGGCTGCCTTCTCCCTTACAGAGATAGAATTCACTTCCTTTCCCCTTAAATCTGGCCTGGCCCAGTGACTCCAACCAACAGAACAGGGTAGAAGATACACTGTGGTAGGCTGTCTCTAAAATGACTCCCAAAGTTCATCCCCTAGGGTATTCACAGACTTGTGTAATCCCTTCCCCTTGAGGGTGAGCTGGACTCATTAACACTCTTCTGAGATTAGGTTATAAAAATACCACGGCTGCCATCTTGAATGGGCTCTCTCTCTGATCACTCCCACTGAGAGAGCAAGCTGTCACATCATGCGATAAGCAGCCCTACAAAGGGGCCCACGAAGCATGGCGAGGAACCACAGCCCCAAGACAAACAGCTTGTGAGGAACCGATGCCTGCCAAAAACTGCACAGTGAACTTGGGAGGGGATCCTTCAGCTGCAATGGACTCTTGAGATGATTATGGCCCCAGCTGACACCTTGACTGCAGCCTTGTGAGAGATGTTGAGCCAGAGGCACCCAGCTCAGTCACTCTCAGATTCCTGATCTACAGAAACCATGAGATAAGAAATGCTTGTTGTTTCAACCACTAAGTTTTTGGGTAATTTATTACACAATGACAGATAACTAATATAGACATTCTAGGACTTCTAAGACCAGGCCTTTGCTCCTTCCTCTTAGAACCCAAGCTATTGTGCTATTAAGAAGCCCAAGCCACATGGAGCAGACACATGGACAAGAACCAAGCTGCTCATGTGGACAGCCTCAGTCAGAAGGGAAACTTCAGACACACCATCCCAGCCAACTGACTGCCATTTAAGCCACCCCAGCTGAGGCCCTTGACATCACAGAACAGAGATCCCCTCTATGCCCTGCTGAATTTCTGACCCACAGAATCATTCAGCAAATAAAATGGCTGTTGTTTGAAGCCACTAAAATTTGGGGTGGTATGTTATATAATAATAACCAGAACAAACACTAATTATTAGGATTTGCAGTGAGGCAACAGATCACACATGTAGAGATCTGGGGCATGTGGACTGCTTTACTGAACCCCAGCAATTTATTCATGAATAGTGGACAAGTGGACAGTGGTCTGCTTAGGGACTAGAGGATGGGGTGCATAAGGAAATGATCCCATGGCCACAAACTACCATTCGAAGTCTAACAGGCACTGTCTTAGAAATGTGAGTTGTTGGTCAGAGACAACAGCTTAAGCCAGGCCAACTAAAGAATAAGAAATTCCTTGCATGTGTTCTGTTGGAATCAGAAATCTCTAAACTAAAAGGCTCCACAAAACTAGTATCTTGGTTGCTGCTAAGCAAGGCAGCACCAATACTTTCCAGCATTATTCAATAATACCTGTTCACCCAAAGAAGAACCTGCCAAATCCCTGCCTCTAACAGATCTAAAATAGAAAAGCTTTATCAAACTGAATGAATTAAGGCAATGTCAAATATTTAGAGAAAAGAACAGTACTATTCATATTAAAGTTACATTGATAAGAAATCAACATTGCAACAAAATATTAAAACAGACTTTCTGAGAGACAGCTGGTAGTGAGTAGTGTAGGGTAGGCCGCTTTTGGAGAGGGCTTGCTTCCTCAGAAAAAAGCCTGTGAAGTGTCTAATTTTAAATAAAGGTAGTCATTCATCTCAAAGCTCCCAGACCTTTCAGGAATGTTATTAGGAATCACATAATATAACCCTATTCCTCCTAAGCAAAAGCATAAGACCATCATTCCCTATATCCATAAACTAAGAGGAACAAGAATGGGGAGAAAGTCTACAAATCTGTTGTGTGTCTACACTGGCAAGGCTGGACTACAAGATCTCAATGTGCACACTCTGAAACGTAAGAGGATGGACTGCATGAACCTGGGATTAGCAACGGCATTTGCCAAATGCTGTTCTTCAAATGCCAATCAGCCATTCCAAATCAGTATCACTAGCTTCTGCCTGGGAAACGTCACAAAAATTCAGTTGCCTCCAAGATCCAAACAGTAGAAACTCATTAGTGGCCTAGTCAATAATATTCAAAACATGTGTACTAATTAACATAGTCTGTGATGCCAAGTGAGAGATGGTCTGATGCACTTGATGTGTGGTGTACTACAAACTGGTACCTGACTCACCTTCAAATGAGTAAATGTCAAGTCATGGAATACAGATTCCTGGGCGGAGCTACGCAACAATGCTGCCACAGTGTGGCTGCAAGACACCAACTAGCAAACATCTAGCTAATTCATTATCTGGCAAAATAGTATTCCATGTCATCAATTCCAGTCTGATTAATAATGATGCTGAAATTGAGTTCTTATAGTAAAGAGATACTTTATATTGTATCTATTGTCTTTAAAAAGATATTAATAATGATTTTAAAAATACTACTGGAACGTACACCAAAAAAGAAACATATATGATCATTGTTAGAATACCGAAATGGAACGGAGGAATATACAAAACCCAGAAAATGTACATTTAATTAGGGGACATTTAGGGGATAATTTGTCACAAAGATAAATGATGTAAAGGACTAAAGCACAGAGTACAAAAGGGCAAACACTCTTTCCCTTCCTTTCTGAGAAGCCCTAGACTAACACGTGCAGGTGCCACAAACTGGTCTGCATTTGGCCGGCTTCCTGCGTCCGTTAGCAAATAGATACACTACAATGAAGAAATGCTTTTCCGGGCATTTTGGTAAGGATTACGAGTCCATTTTCAGACAAACCTAGTTACAAATGTACCCTTCTTGTCAACCAGATTATAATGCAAGGAATAAAACTACCTTCACCTGAAACTGAGGGAGATGTGTAGTAGCCTGGGAGACAGGTGAAGATCTAATAAGTAGATCTCAACCATTTATAATTTAAATGTTTCAACAAAACAACTGCTATTTTCTGCCCACATATGATTTTATTAATCAGTGGCTCTGGCAAACAAGACCATTAACTGCAGCCCTAGAAAGCCATACTGGATTGTATAAGGCACAAGTACATTTATTTTCTGACCAGGAGGCACTGTGATGTAGTTTTAGGATGATATAACTAAGACCTTCGTGATTAAGGATGATTTCATCTCCATAGTGACTCGTTTAATCACTGTATATTTAAATTCTTCTCTCCTCTCCCCTTCTCTGGCTTTTTAATAGATTTAAACAAAATGGCTATCAGTCTCTGACTTCAGTGATTTCTGTCATCGACCATTCAGACATTTTCCTCATTTCTCACCATCACTGTGCGATCCATTGGCCTTGTACGATTCTTGGCCAATGGCCATATTAATTTTCTACTTGAAAGGACACAAATAGAATAGTGCTTATGATGAAGGTAGTCAGAGGAGCTTGGGGAATAGTTGGTCATCTTGCTGCATAGCAATTAGCTTGGCAAACTGAAAGTTTAGTCACACGATTGGATCTGATACCTAGCCAAAATTGCCAGAAGAAAAAAACTCATTCTGTTGGGGGTGTTAAATGGCTTTTTAAATAGTGACTATCACAGTTATATTTGCCCTTTTGGAAATGGTACAGGCAGTGTGACATCAGAGATCTCCGTTTCCATGGTGATTATTAGTGATGGCATTTCAGATGTTGTGGTTAGTTTCTCTAGTATAATTCCTTGTACTTTACATCGTAAGAGAGGAGACACAAAAACTGCTCATGTTAACATTTTTAAAGGAAAGAATACTGATCATCCAAGTAGATAAACATCATGGTTTCTGAGTAAATATAATTTGTTAACCTTGAACAGATGTGTGTTGACAGAAGATATATGGGTTAAGCTGGCAAATGATATCACTTGGAATTAATAGGGACTAATTAATTGCTTAGATATTTGGCAGCAATTAGCTGTTATTTTTTGCCTACACATTATTTTATAAACTGGTGGTTCTCATAACACTGATTTGTCCATTTTAATATGTAAAAAAAGAATATTTTCTTACTGTGAAGTAATTATTCTTAGTTACGAACTAATCTGCAGTCTAAGTAAGGAGAAAACTTATCTTCCTCTGCAGTCAAAGACAATCAATGAGGGGAAGGTGAGTGAGTTTCCTACAGCCCAACACGAACATTCACGCAGGGCAGGGTGACATTTCACACGCCTTCTTTTTTCATATGTCTCTTCATTTCATACGTGACCCCTCAACACACGGTGATTTTGATGCTGATGAAACTGAACATTTCATTTTTACTTTAATTTTCACATTTAGAGTTGATGGTTCACTTTAAAACACAGTTCACTAAGAAAAAAACAGAATAAACCTAAAGGCCTCTCTTTCAAGAAATTGCTTTGTTTGATTTTGATACACGAGAAAGTTTTCCATTTTCTCATGTAGCCATAAAGGTAGTCATCTTTTTAAAAAGATAATCTGCTATAAAATACACAGTGTATACCTATAAACAAAGTCTATTGAAGTAGCACAGATAAAAAACCAATTTGTTTTTAAATACAGAAAAAAGAATATCCAGAGTCTTTCTATAGTGACTCAAATCAGATCTACTGTGTAGCTCATAATATTGTTTAGAGGCTGAATCCAAGATTATAAACCCAAGTTACAGAGAAAATCTGCTGGCAAGATGAAGGGAAGTCATAATGAATCAAAATGCAATTAAAAAAAATTCGACCTAAATGCATTACTCTTACACAAGAATAACCAAAATGATAAATGATTCTGTCTTTCCCTTACTCAAGCTTACTATTTATGCCAGGACAGAACATCTAGGCCACCACTGTGTACAACTTATACAAAAGCCTACATACCTGGAACAAGGATGGATTTACAAACTGAGGACAAGGTTGGAAAAAAAGTAAACACTTAGGTCAAACAGTATTGCCAGTTGTGACCTAAGTTAATAGGCATTCACAAAGCCTAGGATTAATTACCTACGGGAAACTATCAACATCTTTATCAGCAAACACCCAACTTACAATGAGACTGATATCTATTACTGATGAAATTAGAGTCCCTTAATATGGCACAGAAAAGGTCCCACCTACAATTTAATCATCAGGAAAACATAATTGGTCATGTTGAGAACTAAAGAAGATACTAAGGGGTGGAATTCTAGAGTCAGAACTGTAAAAGATAACCACATCCATTTTTTTAAAATAAGGAAATAAAGGCCCATGGAGAGCAAGTAAAATTATCCTAGATCACAAGAAGAGCTACTGGCAAAGCAGGAATGGAATCCTGGCCACCTGTCCTCCCCACCCCCATCCCCCCACCCAAATCAGTGCCTCTTCTCAGCTAATCCAATGAGGTAACATTGACAAAATGCAGCCCACAGACACCAGCACTATCATAAAGAGATTTTCATTCTAAGGATTAATTTATGGAGAATAACTGACTATTTACAAAAAACTAAAACACATGTACACACAACACTGTACTCATATCAGAGAAACCAAAGTCAAAATGCAAAAACCAGAAAAACACAACATTAAAAGCATGATATAATAACAAGCTCTTCACATCTGCCCTCCTTGAAGTTCTGAATAATGGACTAACTTCTCCAGCATCTGATTCAGAAACTTACACAGAACAGTAATAGATTACTCAATTGGAGAAATAAAAATGCATCATCCAGACAGCAAGTGTTCTTAGTTCTTTCATTTGAAGTGACCAGTGCTTAAGTCAAACAGAAAGTCCAGGCTTACATAGTTTTCCCTATAGAGAGCAATGGTGGGGCTTCCAGGCAGGGTGACAGGAAGTAATGCTTATGGCATCCTTCCTCCTGAACTCACTAGAGTCCCAAGAAGGCATTCCAGAACTGTTCCTACAGAAACCCACTGGCCAAAAGAAACCCCTTGTATAGAAATGAAGTAGATCTATCATACCAGCCGACAAGAGAAAGGTTCTTCCCTGTTAATTTGAGCAAGTCTCTTCTTGTTATTTGAGAAACTCTACATGCAGATGATCTGAAATTGAGCTATTATTTAGACTATGATAAAAAGCTAGGGAGATAGATATGCCAGAAAGAGGACATATGCCGATTTCCACTTAGAAAATGGAAATCACCCTGCTCATAAAAAGCAGAAACTGAGGCTCTTATGAACAACTGGATATGACCTCAGGCAAGTCAGGGGTCCTCTCTGCATGCAACATTGTAAAAAGACACAGATGTCATGAAGGCAGATGAAATAATGCAGAGCAGTGATAGAATATGCCTGCTCTTCAGTTTTAACGTTGATTAGGTTCCCACAGACACCAGAAAGTTGCATGACTATTATCAGACCCCAGGAGTGCAGCACTGCCAGAATCACAGAGCGTTATGATTATCTCAGTGACTGAAAAGAGAATACACTTGAAAGAGAATACTAAAGCCTTGCTTGTGTATAAAGTGTGGTCTGAAGACGGCGTAGGTATCACCTGGGAGCACAGGCCCCACCCAGGCCCACTGAGTCAGAGTCTGCATTTTAGCAAGATCTCCAGGTGATTTGTAAGCACACTGAAGTTTCACAAGCACTTTACTAGAACACTGACAGTGCTCTGACAAAAGGGGCCATGGAAATTTCAGGTGTTATCAACTCTACACAGATGCATGTGCAGAGGCGTTCCAAGTCAGTCTGGCCCTTGCCTGCTACATCTGATCAACCACAGGTTAAACAGTTGAGAAGTAAACCTTTTTTTATTACAGGTAACAGTACCAATCAAGTGAGCCTGGTTTAGTTACCTCTTCTTTCTGTGAAAGATAACAGAAAAAATAAATAAATAAATAAAGCTGGACATGTTAAAAAAAAAAAAAAGCTTTTAGGAATCTGTCTGGATAATGCCAAAAACCTCAACCACACTAAATGATTATAAGTGAGCCTGAGTTATTACATTTTCATAATTAAAATCATTAAAACCCGAGCATGGGTATTGATTTACTGATTGGCAATGACTTATTATTATTTTTTAAAAAAAACCTCATTTCAACTTTCATTTTCAGAAGAGATGATGTTCTCAGAAGGCGTATCTGAGCTTTAGGAACGTTGTAGTATTCGAGTGGGAAAACAAACATGCTGGGTGAAAAATAACCTACATTTTGATCATGGCTCTTACCCTGTTAGCTTCTACTGGGAACAGTGATTTCTGTAAGGGTTCACTACGGAACAGCAGATGTGAAAGGGGTCTACGTCATTTCTTGCTCCACTCACACACGCTGTACTGGGTTTTCCTTTTCATGCCCACTTCCCCAGTGACCTGCTGTCCTAGATAAGAAATGGGGAAGCTCCTGATGGGGTTCAGAACACACTACCCCAAAAGACGGTGCCTTGGCATACTGAGTATCTTAAGGTGAAGGAATCAGAAAATGGCGTATGCAGGAAGGACCCTCTGACTTTCCCCTTTCTTCTCCCGACACAGGTCATGAGATGCTTATGAGGGAGGTGCCCTCACACCACCTGGAGCAAACAAACATCTTCACTGCTGAAGGCAGAGGGGGTACCTTGAGGAATCTAAATGAACAGGCCTTGCTAAACATCCCCGTTTCTCACCCTTAGCTCTTACTCCTGTGTCCTGTCATATTTTTTCATGACTTTGCACTCGTATAAAAACACTCAGGTTCAGCCATTTCTTAGGGTCTTCATTTCCTTATGAAGGCTTTCCTGTTCCATAAAATTTATATACAATAAATGTGTATGCTTTTCCCCTGTTAATCTGCCTTTGTCAGTTTAATTTTCAGACCCAGCCAGGGACCCTAAGAGGGCTGGGGAAAACTTTTTTACTCCCAAACAGGGGAAAGCTGTTCCCCAGCATCGAAGTTACTGAGAAGAAAATTGAAAGAGCAAGAATTTGGCCTTTAAACAGCTTGTACTGGCAACTGAGGTTCTATTTTAATTTCTGAACAATAGTGATAATCCCCACAATAGTGAAAAACACTCAAATTCCATTTCCTTAGATAGAGTAACTAGGCACAGCACAGGGAGGAGGCAACCATGCTGACCAGTGTGACAGAGTGCAGAAGAGGGGTTATGGGTCACAGGTCCTGACTCTCAGAGTGCTCGGAAAGCTCTTTTCCACTAAACTGCTTTTGTAAATTTTGTTTGAGCACAAGTCCTTCGCCAGTCAGCCCAGCTCAATTTTGAACGTAATAACCATCAACAGGGGCAAGAGGGTACCAACATAGTTTTCACTGTGGTGCCAAGTTCAAAATGGGAAGGAATCATGAACTTCGCCCTCCCCCAGTTACCTGATATCACAGCGATTTTCCCAGATCCATGTTCTTCTCTAGCTATTCTTTCTGCTTCCTCCATCAGCAGCATGCCAAATCCCTGCACAGAGCAACAAAGAGGAGTGGGAATTAAAAAGGAAGGCAGTTCATTAAGAGGGGTCCATGAAACAAGAAGGCTATATACTTTAGTAGTTGCTAAAATCTGTTAAAATAAGAGTGAAAAAGCCCACTTATGGGAGTAAGGAATAAGAAACCATTCACTCATACCAAAGGTATACTGTAGTAGACAGTTGAAAAAGGTGTAACTTTTGAACAAGAGCTACCAAAAGGCATTTTGTGAATGATGTAATCTATTCACAGGAAGACAGTAATTCCCTCTCAAATTCTCTTTTTAGGTAAGTTCTAGGCAATCTCTAAATGATGGAAGTCTGGGGCAATATGTCTTTAATTTCTTAGTCACCTCTCTACTTTTTTTTTTTAAGATGGAATCTCCCGCTGTTGTCCAGCCTGGAGTGCAGTGGCTCACTGCACTGGGTGAGATGACTCTGACTCAATCTCGGCTCACTGCAACCTCCGCCTCCCAGGTTCAAGTGATTCTCCTGCCTCAGCTTCCCGAGTAGCTGCGACTACAGACACGTGCCACCATGCCCAGCTAATTTTTGTATTTTTAGTAGAGACGGGGTTTCACCATGTTGGCCAGACTGGTCTTGAACTTGACCTCAGGTGATCCACCTGCCTCAGCCTCCCAAAGTACTGGAATTACAGGTGTGAGCCACCACTCCCGGCCACCTCTCTACTTTCTAAGAGTTGAGAAACCAGGCAAAATTCTTAAATCATCAATTTTGGAGCACATATCATATCCACCATTAGATTTTAACACATTTTCTGGAAATTTTAAGAAGTGAGTTATTAAGGTAGGTTGTCTGGGGTTAGAATAGGGTTCCCCTATGTATAATATGGCTTAACCTTAGGAAGTGTTTCATAAGTGCTTTCCCATCACCATCTAACCTGATTCCACAATAAGTTGACCCATATGAGACTGCCAGTATTAGACAATTTCTTACTTTCAAAAATACTAACTGCAGGCCGGGCACAGTAGCTCATGCCTGTAATCTCAGCACTTTGGGAGGTCAAAGTGGGTGGATCCCCTGAGGTCAGGAGTTCAAGACCAGCCTGGCCAACATGGTGAAACCCCGTCTCTACTAAAAATATAAAAATTAGTCAGGTATGGTGGTGCACACCTGTAATCGCAGCTACTAGGGAGGCTGAGGCAGGAGAATCACTTGAACCAGGGAGGCGGAGGTTGTAGTGAGCCAAGATCATGCCACTGTACTCCAGCATGGCTGACAAAGTGAGACTCTATCTCAAAAAAATACCAATTCCATGTGGTTCAATTTGTTATGTTCCAACTGACTGAATCTCAGTTTGTCCTTTCCTCCCAAAAGGATACAATCTGGGGAGAAAACATCTCTGAACAACTAAAACACTGGCTCGTCTGTTTCTATGCTTTTCTTTCCCCTCTCCTCCTCCTCTGTCTCTTCCTCCTCTCTTCACCCCATTCCTTTTCTCTTTTCCTACTTAGGCAGTTTCTTACAAGCCAAATAGAAATGGAATACAGGATACCTGATGCTGAAATTTGGTAGGATCCCGGCTGCTCACAGGGACCACACTTCCATACACATGCAGCTCTCGTACTATGGAGACACCTCCACCCAATTCGAAACGGAAAGTTTCTTCTGAACACTTGCGTAATCGTAGGAGGCCAATCAAAATGTCTTGATCTGGGTCTTCGTATGACAAGAATGTTTCCCAGCCACCATTTGCAACATAATCTCTCCTTACCAGTTCAACCTGTTTAGTAAAAAGCCACAAAAAATATTATTCAAAATTAAAGAACCAAATTCATTTTTGCAATTGTATGTATTTATTTAGGTTAATATCTAGTTAGGGATAAGGAATGAATAATCACTAATTACATTTCTTTTTACTTGTCTACTCTCAAATAGCACCAAGATTAAAGTTCATACCTTGTTCATGGACTATTATAAAAGGAAAACAACTGTATAATTTCGCAAATACTTGAACTTCATTAACCTTGAGACTCTTACAGAGATCCAGCTCAGTAAAGGCTTCCACGCATTTGACTCCCCATGAAGAGTCTCTAATGTAAAATTTCAAAATCCGTCACATGTGTAGCTCTCAGGAGCACCCCTTTGTCTCAAAACTGTCAGGTGCTCAATGGTTTGGGTTTCACCTTCTAATCTTATCGCCTCCACTGAAACCTACCTTTGGGGAAGAAAAATGTGATGCTGGTCACTGGCACCGTGATGAAATTTCAAGGAAGTATGGCTTCCCACAGGGCACTTAAAATATTATGCATAATTTATGGGATAAAAATGTTAAAGAAAATTCAATCACGGAGGGTAGCTTTTGGGGGGAAGCTTTGTGGTAGCAGTCTGCACGGGCTTTTGGCTCTTCAGCTCATTGTACAAATGGCTCTTGTACTTTTCCTAAATAGAAGCCATATGTAACAATATGCATGCACAGAGAAAAGTATACACATGGACATGGCCACATGCAGAAACACTCGGTAGATGAGCAGATTGTACCCAGAGCAAGGTGAACAATTCAGACTAACACATATTCCTTCTCAACAATGTTTGCTAAATAACTGAACTGCACAAGAATTTGGCAAATTGTGTTGGGTCTGCTTTTTCTCTCAAAAGGTCCTACATGTGAAAAATGTCAATTAACTAATTCATGCTGAGAACAGAAACATCAATGCAGAGATCATCTATTCCAGCCTTTCGCAAATGGGGCTCCACAAGAGAATCAAATCCTACAGAAAAGTTGGCATACAGTTAGACATTATACAAGTATAAGAGAGAAGTTAATTCATTACATACCATGAATGCCTTAAGGCATTATGCTTAATTTTTGTGGAGCCTGTGGATAAGGGCTGATCTATTCATTTGCTTATCACCATTGGGCAACAGCTGAATAGTTACACACAAAGAGAGAAGCAGATCATACTACACTCTTCTCAAATGTAGCTTGTAGTCACAGGGGACTATTTACAATTGAATTAATCAAAATTAAATAAAATTAAAAATTTAGTTCCTCATTTGTACAAGCCACATTTCAAGGGCTCAACAGTCACCACCATATGGGATATTGGATAGCCCAGATCATAGAACATTTCCAACACTGCAGAAAGTTCCATTGAACAGTGCTAATCTAGAATGAGGTTCAGACTTCGTTTTCCTAACCTGGCTCTTCTAGAATTCTCCTATTTGGCTTTCATGGTTTGACACCGGTATCTAATCCTTGATTAGTCTCTGCTCTTAGTTATTCACTTCTGGGGCTCTGTCCTTGGTTAAGAACATGTGGGCGCAGGGTTGGCAAAGATCTAAGGACAGTACCTAGGCCCTCTGCGACATGAAGAGACTAACCTGGTATGGCCGTACTTTGTGATGAATTTCTTGGATTCCAACTTCTCTGGTTCTCACATCTCGACACTGTCAAGAAAAGTGGCGGGGCAGGGGGAGGGCACAAATATAAAACTGGTAACTCATTCAATCTTTATTTTTATTTAAACCTCTCCACCAAACCCTGGGCTCGAAATTAAGTTTGTACATAACTTATAATGAGATAAAAGAGCTGAATTTCAAAATAAAACCACCTTTAATCAATCAGAGGATAGGGGAAACCAGAGTAGGAATGTATGAAGTAGTACAGTATTGCTTTTAAAATAAATTTAGAATTCAAAAAAGATCAATATACAATATAATCTTAGCAGTAAAGAATGTAAGTCATAAGAGTAAGAAACAGGTTTGCCTGGGGGATATAACTATCTGAAAGTACAATCCAGAAGTATGTATATAAAGAGTAAAAAGTAAATTCCTAAATGTTTAAAACCTTCTCCATTTTATGGCAGTTAACATTTTTAGCATCACCATATTTGTATCATTTTAGGAATATCCAAAAAGTACATGTTGAAGATGGCTTTTTTTTTTTTTTTGTAAGAAGGGTGCTGTGGAAGAAAGGCAGGGAAAGAAGAAGAAAGGGAAGGAGGGAGGGAGAGACAGAGGGAAGGAAGGAATGAAGGAAAGAAGGGAGGGAGGGAGAAGGAACCTAGAGTCGTGTATTACATACTCTGAAGCACAATCACAAATGGCTCTTTGAATATCTGAGGAGGCATGGAGCTGCCTACAGACAATGCCAATGCAATGCCTGGTCTGCATGGCCAAGCATCTGTGATATGGCTCTCACTTCTATTCTACGACCCACAGTGCATGCTACGCTACCAGACATTTACAATTACACAGTCCTTTTCATTATTATAAATCCTTGTAATTATTCAATTATATATCCTATGGTGTATTTCCCCCTTACAGAACAAACCATAAACATTTTCTTCCAGTGAGAAAAGATCACTGTGGGAAATTCGATGATGTCACGTAAGCTTTTCTACTAATAGTATATTTATGAAGGACTGCTATACATGTATATAATTCCAAGAGAAAAATAAGAGCTCATTATTCAGTTGTAGAAAATTAAAGCTACTTCCACAACCCAGGAACTAGCTCAAGATAATACTTTGCTGATGTGGAGTCCACGAATTCCAGTAAACAAAAACTGTATAGCAGACGAAGATGATCGATCTCTGTAATTATTAATCTACTGAATGTAGCTGCTGTCCTTTCACTACAGTAGTTCTATATAGTAGCTAGCATGGGAATGTATTACTGTTCCATGTTCTTAATGAACACCTGCATGCTGTTTCTTTATTTTTTTTTGGCATGCTTTTTTAAAGGCAGAGTTTGATGTGTGCTTATTTTCTGCTCAAGATGTTGCCTCTAGGAACTAGATATATTTTGGCTATGACTGAATTCCAGCCTTTGGACTCAATCCTAGCTTACTTTAACAGAGGCTAACAAGGCTTATGAGGGGTGAGGGTTAAAGAAGATGGATGGACAACGAGATTGTTGGGATAACCAGGCCAGGTCAGTCATCTTGACCTTCTTGAAGGTCAGTGGCCTTCTTGGATGCGAGAAGAGATGGAGAACATGAACAGCTGGAGTCTGGGAGGCAAAGCAGGCACACAATTTTGTTTGGTGCCATTAATTACTATAAATGCATTTGCTATTTTTCTGGAACATAAAATTCTTCACTTTTTTTTTTTTTTGGTAGAATATGCCAATAATGTTCACAAACTCTCCCTTGAACAATCTGAAAAATTTTCTCCATAATAATTTGAGTGAGAGAATAAAATGTCTTAGGTAAGTCCACAAACACCATAGGCAATCCTTGGAATAATGTCTTTCAAAGTGTGGCCCACATCTGAACTGTGCATGAGAACCATGTACCTAGTGCTGGATAACAGATTGGTCCCATCCCAACCTACTGATCCAGAATCTCTGAAGGCAGAGCCCAGGAGTCGGCCCTTGGTCTCAACACCACTCCTGGTTTATTGCTTTAGCAGCTCTAAGAAGTTCCTGAGTACTGGAGTTTCAAACCTTCCTGTGACTTAAGAATTTCCCACAGAGACTGTTAAGTTGCAGGTTCTTGGGCTCTTTTTACATCCTGGGCCAGCACAGAGGGGATGCTTAGTAAATATCTGTGACCAAAGAAGGGATTTCAATGGCCAGAGGGATGGGAGACTGGTATATGTGGGGCAATAGCAGTTTTGGCAATTATTTCATGCCCATAATCCTTGTCTTTTCAAATGATTATACTTTCTTCTCAGGAATCACATCTTTTTCTTCAGTCTATAACTGAATTCCTAATACTTCAAAAGAAAAACTGTTTTTAAAAACTGGAATGGAGCACGCAGTTGGCAATCTGAGCAGGCAGAAGAGAGCAGAAGGGAATGAAGGAACAGGAGGCAGCCTCTGCACCACTGGCTTCAGCTCCGACATGGTCCAGTGACTATGCCTTCAACATCTGGGGACTTTCTGACCTGACCCGCATGTCTGGTTTTAGGGGTGATAGCAGCAAAGTCGTCTGCGTTTCAGATTCCTCTTTTTCTCAACAGCTGTGGCCTGACCACCATATTTGCTCTTACCTGTATTCCGAGGTCTTTCATTCTTGCAAGTGCCAGCTCTCTCAGGTTACCATGCTCTACTCCTGAGCTGACTAAAGGCATTGGAATATCCCTGTACACAGGAGAAAAACATAAGCTGTTGCAAAATAGAAATCATTCTCCACAGCAGTAAGGCAAGGATATTAAAAAAATAAAAAAGAACAAAAACAAAAAAGCAAGAAACTTATGAATCTGACCAGGAAATCAGAGGCAACGCCTCTGAACAAGGAGCTTCTCTACGCCTCAGCCTTCTCATCAAGGAAATTATGATTTCCCCTGACCTTCAGGGTTTCTGTGAAAGGCACCTGATTGAAATCACTTTATAAGACTACAGAGTGCTAAACAAATGTCTGAATGCCCAATAACCATTTGTAAAGATTTTTTTAGTAAAGAGACATTTGTACCAAATAAATCAAGAAATAAATTTTTTCCTTTATGAAATTTGTTCAACAATGTAGCTTACACTTTCCCACACAGCTGCTGAATGACAAGTAACTGGGATGCTCAAAAGCCTGCCTTAGCCAACAACTGGTCTCAAAGAATAAATCTTTTTTCCTTGTTTCTCAAAAATCTAAGTTAAAAGTGACTATGTATTAGAGGAATAACAGCTTGCCTAAAGATAGGAGGAAATAAAATTTGTTTCCTGGCATTAATACAGCATAAAGTGCCAGGCATCAAGGAAACTTCCATCAAGAGCTGAAGTTATGAGTTCCATTTTAGTTGCTCCAACACTCTCCTCTAGACAAAAATCAGTATCTAAAGATAAAACAGTTAACAAAATCTGAAGTAAGAATATGCTCCGCACATCTGCTTCCTATTCAAAGACAAGTCTCTAATTTGTTTTGTCTCCTATGTGGTTGATCAGAGGAAAGATGTGGAGAATATGCCAATTATTTTTTCTTCTCATTCTGCTTTTGAATCAACTTGAGTCTTTTCTCCTCTTTTCACTTATCCCTTCAAATGTTAAATGCAATTAGCTAATTCATCCATTTGATTTTAATAAGATATTCCTCCAGCAAAAGTATCAAAAGCCAATCAATTAGCTTTAAAAGCTATACAAATAAGTCTGTTAGGCTCTGGAAGCCAGGAGAGTTGCCATAAATATAAATCAAAGATAAGTCAAAATTCTTTAAGGCAAAAGACACACTGGAGGGTTCAAAGTGAGAGTGACATAAAATGTATATATTACAGTGACCAGAGTTTGCATATATGGCTTACTTACAGTTTTTGGTAAAATAAATTTCTATCTTTGGAACTATAATTTTCTTAAAATCAAATACATTTTAAAATTAGTAATCAGGTGACGCTAAATGAAGGCTATTAAAGTAAAAAATATGGTTGATTTTGGCAAGGAACGTATGCATATTTTAAAAATTTTACTGTTTCAGATTGTACAAGCCAAACATAAAGTCTTCCAAATGCCCTTTTTTACCCTAAAACAATTTATAAAGAACTCACAAATATATAAATTATTAGATATATGGCTATACATTATATATATACACATATAAGAAATACATAAAACTTAAAATTTAAAACATTATCATACATGGCACAAAATTAATCTGATAAAGTCACTGGCAACCAGTGTTAGTGCCCATTACATGACAAATACATTTAATTCTTGTTATCCATGATAGTTATGCTGTTGTGAATACTGAATTAGTGAATACTAAAGCATTGTTCACAGGGGATATACAGGGTTAGGTTCCTGTGAGCCCCTAAAACATCTTCAACTGATCAATGCATAACATTGTTTAATGCACGTTTCTGTTTAAAGGCACCTTATTTAACATATAGCTGATTCATTAACATTAAACTCATGGCCACAGCACTATAACTCATGGACAGCGCTATAACTCAAAGCAGCTTAACACATGCAATTTGTCTAAGGCACACAACAGCCTTCTTGCATTTAGGAACATGAGATAGCATCTCAGGACTACACCTGGGGCAGTGCTCCTCTCTATGTCCTTAGTTAATTAAGAAGAAAATGAATGAAGAGGTGTGGGATACCATGGATGGCTGGACATGGAAAGAGAGCAGAGGCCTAAGGTAGGGCCTCTGTGGGTTGAAGGATGACTGTATGCAGAAAACTGATCACTGAGAAGTTAATTACCCAATGCACCAAAACCAATTAAAAAATCTCAAACCCTTAAAAGAAGCATCGATTAAACTCTCATCAGCTCTGTTACCATAGGTAGAAAGCATGGTTTTAAAGAGTCTCCTTTGTAGAACGGACTCAGAGGAGATAATCCAGGACAACGATGTGTAAGTGACTTGCCCATGGAGCCTACCCAGCCCACAGAAGGGGCTGCAGAACCCACCTCTCAACCAACAGGACAACTTCCCTCCATTAGCTCCCCAATCATAAACGATGCTCTGTTGTCCTGCTCTTATCCTATTGCCGTTTCCCTACATCCAAATTAAACTTCCCTCCCTACCTATAAAGAAACTGATTTGCTTATTAATCCATATGCACAACTTTATGCTTGCTCTTTGCACTAGCACACAGAATTCAAAGAACTGTTCTAATTTCTAAAAAGCATACTTTGAAACTTGATAGGGACAAATGTGGACAGGTATTAAACACACAGAATTCATTAATCTGATAAGTGGCAAAGGTAGAAAACGTTAATTAAAATTCATCTAGATAGACTGATAATTTACAATCATAAAAAGCTGAGGCACTTTAGAGCTTTAATTTGACATCAGGGAAAAAAATTAGGCCCTTCTTTGGTACTTTAAGTTCTCTGCTGGCAAATGACAATTTGGTTAGGCAGACCCTGAGTATGCCTCATTATGGAAATGACTAAAGCTTGCAAATGACATGTGAACTCCACAAGGATTTTCTAGGATATGACATCTGGTAAATCACCATAGTTGGAGCTACCTGGATGTTCAGTAATGGTTTCAAAACTAGGATCTAAGACCTACACATCAAAAATCATTTATGGTGCCAAGACAATTCTGTGAGAAAATAATGGTATTTTCAACAAATAGGCAAAAGAATGAAACTGGACCCCTACCTCATACCATATACAAAATTTACTCAAAATGGATCACAGACCTAAATGTAGTAAGAGCTAAAACTACACAACTGTTAGAATAAAACACAGAAGTAAACTTCATGCTGCTGAGCTTTTTTTTTTTTTTTTTAGATGGAGTCTCGCTCTGTCACCCAGGCTGGAGTGCAGTGGCATGATCTCGGCTCACTGCAACCTCCACCTCCCAGATTCAAGTGATTCTCCTACCTCAGCCTCCCGAGTAGCTGGGATTACAGGTGCCTGCCACCACAACCGGCTAATTTTTGTATTTTTAGTAGAGAGATAGTTTTGTGACGTTGGCCAGGCTAGTCTTGAACTCCTGACCTCAGGTGATCTGCCCGTCTTGGCCTCCCAAAGTGCTGGGATTACAGGCATGAGCCACTGTGCCCAGCCACTGCTGAGCTTCTTACACATGACGTCAAAGCACAAGTGACAAAGGAAAAAGATAGACTACATCAAAATTAAAGACGTCTGTGCTGCAAATCATACCAATAAAAAAGTGAAAAAACTCACAGAATGAGAGAAAATATACGCACATCATATATCTGATAAGGGACTTGTATCTAGCATATATAACGAACTCTTACAACTCAGCAACAAAAAAACCTAAGTGAAAAGCAGGCAGAGGAGAAACTTCCAGTTTCTGGTTCTGCATTTAAGGAGCTTGAAAGTTGCTACTCCACTCGAACAAGTAAAAGGTCAACAGTCTGAAAAGTCAACAACTCTTATTGGACCTATAAGAGGGGAAGATACAAGGTAAACTACTGCCCCAGGGCTGGAGAGACAGAAAGGAAAAAAGAGGGAGCTGTGGCTTCCCAGAGCAGAGACCACAGACTCCCTACTTGAAGGCATGGCTTAACAGAGCAGAGACTCCTGAGTGGAAACTGCTGTGAGAAACCAACTCTAAAGTAAGAAAACCTGAACTCTAACTGATGAACTGCTGGAGGCTCAGACAAGTCTGAGAGTTAAAAACTCCAGATGGACCCAGTCACAGGCCAACTCCTACAATATTGTGAGATTTACCTCCAGTAGCTTGGCCAGGTCCCCACATTAAATATCAGAGAAATAAACCCTTCTGCTTCTGGCTGGTAGAGGAGAAAAGAAACCATTTTGAAAAATGACCTAGCACTACTTTTCTTAACAAGGCCTTCCCGTAGGAGAAACTAGTTAACCAGAGCCTAACTGACCTGGGGGAAGGAAATATCCAACTCCTGCCCACTCTAGTCATCCTGTCCCATCTAACAGGGAAGGAAAAAACAAGAAACCCTTGTGAAGTTCACAGTCCAGGGGCATAGGCTCACTGAAAGACTAAGACCTAATCACAGGACTAGCGAACACTTCTCCTCCCCTGTCATCTTACCATGAGGGTTACTATAAGCCTATTTACAGCAATTCCTTTTACCTAGAACATTACATGTCCGACTATGAAGAAAAAATTAGACGGCATACCAAAAGGCAAAAGACAACTTGAAGAGACAGACCAAGAATAAGGAACAGACATGGCAGGGATGTTGGAATGATCAGACCAGGAAGTTAAAACAACTATAATTAACACGCCGAAAGCTCTAATAGAAAGGTAGCTAGCATTTAAGGACAGAGGGGAATGTAAGCAGAAAGATGGAAATCCAAAGAAAAACTAAAAAGAAATGCTAGAGATCAAAAAATCACTGAAACAGAAATAAAGAATGCCTGTGATGGACTTATTAGTAGATAGACACAGCTGAGAAAAGAATCTCTAGGCTTGAGATATTATCAAGAGAAACTTTGAAAATGGAAAAGCAGACAACAAAGACTGAAAGAAATAGAACAGAATTTCCAAGAACTGTGGGACAATTACAAAATGTGTCACACAGGCCGGGTACGGTGGCTCACGCCTATCATCTCAGTACTCTGGAAGGCCGAGGCCCAGAAGTTCGTGAACAGCCTAGGCAACATAATAAGACCATATACTCTCAAAAAATGGAGGCATACGCCTGTAGTCCCGATTACGTGGGAGGCTGAGGTGGTAGAATGGCTTGGGCAAGAGTGAGACCCTGTCTCTAAAATAAATAAAAGGTGTAACATATGTATAATAAGAACATCAGAAAGAGAAGAAACAAAATAACATAGGAAATATTTGAAACAACAGTAACTGAGAAATTCCCAGAATTAATATCAGACATCAAACCACAGATCCAGGAAGCTCAGAGAACACCAAACAGGGTGAATGCCCCCAAAACCTACACATAGGCATTTCATTTTCAAACTACAGAATATAAAAAGATAAAGAACATTCCTGAAAGAAGCTGGGGATGGGGGAAACACCTTATGTACAGAGAAAAATAAAAATTATATCCAACTTCCCCTAAGAAACCATGTAAGCAAGAAGAGAGTACAGTGAAGTATTTAAAGTGCTGATAGGAAAAAAAACACCCGCCACCAACCTAGAATGCTGTATCCTATGAAAGTATTCTTTCAAAGGATAATAAAGGAGAAAAAAAGGCTTTCTCAGACAAAAATTGAGGGTATTAGTTGCTAATAGATCTGCCTTGCAAGAAACGTTAAAGGAAATTCTTTAGAGAGAAGGAAAATGATACAGGTCAGAAACTCAGACCTACGTAAAGAAAAATGTTGAACAAAAATAAAGGCAAAATAAAACCTTTCATTTTTCTTATTTTAAAATGATCCAACAGAGTTCGTTCAATATAATAGCAAGGTATTCAATTATGTATGCTGCTATAGATAGCTTATGTGTGTGTATATACACACATATATACAAATGCTTACTTATGCATGTATTTAAGTGAAATGAATGACAGGAATGATACATGGGACAGGAAGGAGGAATTAGGATTATTTTGTTATTATAAGGTATCACATTACCTGTGAAGTGGTACAGTGTTATTTGAAAGTGAATTTAGATTAGTAGTAAATGCACATTGCAAATTCTAGGGCAACCACTGGAAAAAAAAAAGTAAAAAAAGAAGAATAACTGATATGCTAAGAAAGGAGAGAAAACTGAATAATATATAATGCTTAATTAAAACCACAAAGGGCAGAAAAAGAATGGAAAACAAAAATAGGAACAAAGAACAAGGGCAGCAAAAGCAGTGCTTAGAGGAAAATTTATAGCACTGAATGCCTATATTAGCAGAAAAATCTAAACTAAAAAAAATCCAAATTTCCATCTTAGGAAACTATAAAATGAGTGAATTAAATCCAAAGTAAGCAGGAGAACATAAATAATAAGAATTAGAGTGGAAATTAATGAAACTGAAACAGGAAATCAACAGAGAAACAAATCAATGACACCAAAAACTGGTTCTTTGAAAAGACCAATAGGCCGGGTGCGGTGGCTCAAGTCTGTAATCCCAGCACTTTGGGAGGCTGAGATAGGTGGATCACGAGGTCAGGAGATCGAGACCATCCTAATACGGTGAAACCCCGTCTCTACTAAAAAATACAAAAAACTAGCTGGGTGAGGTGGTGGGCGCCTGTAGTCCCAGCTACTGGGGAGGCTGAGGCAGGAGAATGGCCTAAACCTGGGAGGCAGAGCTTGCAGTGAGCTGAGATCCAGCCACTGCACTCCAGCCTGGGCGACAGAGCGAGACTCTGTCTCAAAAAAAAAAAAAAAAAAAAGACCAATAAAGAGTTGATTAGCCTCCAGCCAAGCTAACAAAAAAGAGAGGACGGAAATGCCTAGTACCAGAAGTGAAAGAGGGGACATCACTACAGAGCCCATGAACATTAAAAGGATAACAACGGCAGACTATGAACAACTCTATGCCCACAAATTTGATAACCTAGATGAAATGGACAAAGTCACTGAAAGATACAATCTGCCAAAACTCACAAGAAGAAATACACAATCTGAATAAGACTATATCACTACTGAATTCTACCAAACATTTAAGCAAGATTATACCAATTCTCTACAATCTCTTTCAGAGGACAGAAGCAGAGGGAATATTTCTTAGCACTTCTTAACTCATTCTATGAGGCCAGCATCCTTAATACCAAAACCAGACAAAGAACTTACAAGAAAACTACTGTCTGAGTCTGTTTGAGCTGCTCTAACAAAATACCATAAACTGTTTAGCTTATGAACAACAGAAATTTATTTCTTCCAGTTCTGGTGGCCAAGATCAAGGTACTGGCATATTCAGTGTCTGGTGAGGGCCCACTTTCTCACAGATGGTGCCTTCTTGCTGTGTTTCATATGATGGAAGGAATGAGGCAGTTCTCTGGGGCCTCTTTTCTTGAGTAACTAATCCTATTCATGAGGGCTCTGCCTTATTAACCTAATCACATCCCAGAAGGTCCCACCTCCTGATGGTAAGGATTTCAACACATGAATTTTTATTTTTTCGTGGAGGAGGAACACTCAGATCACAGCAACTACAGACAACATCTGTCATGAACACAGATGGAAAAATTCTCAACAAAATATTAGCAAATTAAATCCAATGTATCAAATGCATAAAAAGAATATGTTGAAACCAAGTGCAATTTATCATAATTCATCACAACAATAAGCTAAAGTAGAAAATCTCACGATATGAGTCGATGCAGAAAGTGCATGTGACAAAATCCAACACCCATTCATGATAAAAGCTCTCAGTAAACTAGGAATAAAAAGGAACTTCCACAACTTGATAAACAGTATCTAAAAATGCCTATCGCTAACACCATACTTAATGGTATCCAGTGAGAAAGTCTTTATGCTCACTGGAAGTGTCCAGTGTTTCCCTATGACCAGAGTCCATGAATTCTTGGCAGGAATACCACAGAAATGATGCCCCGTCTCAGTGAATCACATAGGCATGCTATATTGACCTGTTTCATCACAGGATGCCCTGATCAAGACTGTGTCTGCTGGTTATCTCCACCACGGTCACCATTTCCCCCTTTACATCTGAGTAATATTTCATGGGGAGAAATGTCAATGTCATGACAACACCCTGTTCCTCATCAAACCTACAACTACTAGTCTCACACTGACCGATGACTCCTGTTTCTATCACCTTTCCTATAATGGTTGCCAAATAGTGACTATTTCTACCATCCCTCCTATATTTACTAGTTGACCTTGTATGTATTTTTGTATGTATGTATCTTTCGTATGTATATATCTTTCCTATTTATCTATTCATTTATGTATATCAGTATAAACTTATAGATTCCTATTTAATACAAGTTTTTAACTAATAATAACATTATTTATTTTGTTGCTGACATTAGATTTTGCCAGTGGGTACCTATTCAGGCTGGTTTCTGGGTCCTTCTGAATGACCCCATCATTCTTTGGTTATTTACTTACTCTCTGGAACAACAAGATGTTCTATGTTCATCCTGTATGTTTGCTGCCCCAGCCCTGGAAATGGTCATTTTTCCAGGCCCCGATTTCTTTTAGTGGAGAGTGGTATTTAGAAACTATGATCGGATCTGGAGCAAGATGGCCGAATAGGAACAGCTCCAGTCTCCAGCTCCCAGTGCGAGGGACACAGAAGACGGGTGATTTCTGCATTTTCAACTGAGGTACCAGGTTCATCTCACTGGGGAGTGCCGGACAATTGGTGCTGGTCAGCTGGTGCAGCCTGACCAGCGACAGCTGAAGCAGGGCAAGGCATTGCCTCACCTGGGAAGCACAAGGGGTAAGGGAATCCCTTTAGAAACTGAGGCACACAACACCTGGAAAATTGGGTAACTCCCACCCTAATACTGTACTTTACCAAGGGTCTTAGCAAACGGCACACGAGGAGATTATATACCACACCTGGCTGGGAGGGTCCCACACCCATGGAGCCTCCCTCATTCCTAGCACAGCAGTCTGAGATCTAACTGCAAGGCAGCAGCGAGGCTGGGGGAGGGGCACCCGCCATTGCTGAGACTTAAGTAAGTAAACAAAACCTCCGGGAAGCTTGAACTGGGTAGAGCCCACCACAGCTCAAGGAGGCCTGCCTGTCTCTGTAGACTCCACCTCTGGGGACAGGGCACAGCTAAACAAAAAGCAGCAGAAACCTCTGCAGATGTTAATGACCCTGTCTGACAGCTTTGAAGACAGCAGTGGATCTTCCAGCACGGAGGTTGAGATCTGAGAACGGACAGACTGCCTGCTCAAATGGGTCCCTGACCCCTGAGTAGCCTAACTGGGATACATCCCCCAATAGATGCAGACCGACACCTCACACCTCACATGGCAGGGTACACCCCTGAGATGAAGCTTCCAGAGCAAGAATCAGACAGCAGCACTCGCTGTTCAGCAATATTCTATCTTCTGCAGCCTCTGCTGCTGATACTCAGGCAAACAGGGTCTGGAGTAGACCTCAAGCA
>NW_012102654.1:2547770-2610380 GCF_000951045.1 Mandrillus leucophaeus | reverse complement strand
GGGTGCAGCACACCAACATGGCACAAGTATACATATGTAACAAACCTGCACGTTGTGCACATGTACCCTAGAACTTAAAGTATAAAAAAAAAAAACAAAAAACTATGGTCTTGGAACTCACTGTGTTCATTACTGCTGGGGTGTCATTGCCTCTAGAACCTCTCAGTATACACTACTAAGAAAAATATGCATGCATACACACATACACACACACTCACAGATATTTATATATATAGACATACATGCTATAACTCTCTCTCTCTCTATATATATATATGTGTGTGTGTATATAATACATTTTTAAACCCGTAAGTTCATACTGATAATTCCAATACTAACATGGTACCTTGGTGTTCTTTTCAGTTTTCACCTTTTAAATGTTTTGTAAATCCCTTCAGGGAGTGAAAAAACTGCCTCTCCTTATCTTTAGGACATCTACCCGTTTGCTAAATCAAGTAACTTCTTTGCTCAATGTAACTAATCTCCCAAAAACTGCAGCTGCCATCTCTGCACTCCCTCCCCTTACCTTTGCATCAGTCAGGTGCCAGACATGCTTCTGGCCATATTTCGGGGGCACTGTCTCCACAGGCAGTGGGAAGGGGAGATGGGAAGGCAAGGGGAGATGATCTCTACAAATACTTTTAATAACAAACTGGTACTTTTAAAAGACATTAAAATTTCAATAGATGTAAACTATCTAGGGAAGGTTTTACATACAGTGTTGGTAGGCAGAAGTGCATGATAAAAAGACCCAGGAGGCTGCTACACAATCTGTGGGGCCCGGTGCAAAATGAGAACACGAGAGTCCTTGTGAAAAAAATTATTAATAATTTCAAGATGGTGAGAGCAAAGCATTAAGCCAAGTGCAAGACCCTATGAGACTGCATGGGTCACATATCCTTGAAGCTGGCCCTGATTACCAGAGAGCACACGTCAGTGAGGACCTGGTAACACAAGCATTTATGCTGATGCTAACAATTCACAAATGTCCTTAAATTTACGTCTGCCACTACAGGAATGCAACATGGATTCAATGGTCTTCGGTAGTATCGTATCGGGAGTATACCAGATGTAAGTTCTTCCTCACTAAGGAACAGAAATGTGGTAATTGCCAGTTTCAGTGACAAAGTCTTTTTCGCTGAAAATGAAAAGAGATAATTCTATGTATGCTGAGCATGTTCAATGGACAGAGTACTGCAGTTAGCAATCTGGACTATATAAGCAGGCATTGTTACAGTCTTCTAGGAGTTGAAAACCTAGATGAGATTACTGACCATCTGAGCTTGCTACATTCATCTAGGTAGGAGTTAAAATTATTTTTAGGTTTCTCCAATTTGATTCAATCGAGTTCCACTTTCTTGGCCTGAAGACTGATTACATACAAGAATATTCACTGTTCTATTTCAACAGGTAAGATTTCAAGATTAGAGGTGCTGATACTTGCAATTTGCTCATCAAAAACCTTTCAAGTGATGTCTAGGCCTTTTTTTGTCTGCAGTTGCTCATATTTCAGAAACACGTTTGGCTTGTGAATTGGTATTCCTATTCTACTGTTTCATCATGATTTAAATATCACATCAGCAGACAGCTGTCAAATAGCCTGAGGGCAGCAACAGTTTAATGTGGCTTCATCATGTGTCTGGACAGAATTTTACATTTAATCATTGACTGCACCCTTCAGGGCTAGAACAGAATCTTCTATTAGGATGCTGCTTCATAAAAACCCCCTGGAAGATGTTACTGACTCAACTGTCATAAAACTAAAAAGTATAAATAGTTTTTTTTTAAAAAAGGTAATGGGTAGGGAAAGGTGGGGAAAATAACCAGTTAAAAACATCAAGTAATGTATCAGTAAAATACAGTACAATTTTAAAAGTGTGAAACATTGTGTTCTCACTTAAATTATCTTCCTTTCCTCCATTCTCCCTTCTGATACCTGCCTAAAAAGAGTTCCTTCTCGGCTGGGCGTGGTGGCTCACGCCTGTAATCCCAGCATTTTGGGAGGCCGAGGCAGACGGATCACCTGAGGTCAGGAGTTCGAAACCAGCCTGGCCAACATGGCGAAACCCTGTGTCTACTAAAAGTACAAAAATTAGCCGGGCACGGTGATGGGAGCCTGTAATCCCAGCTACTCAAGAGGCTGAGGCAGGAGGATCGCTTGAACCTGTGAGGCGGAGGTTGCAGTGAGCTGAGATTGCGCCACTGCACTCCAGCCTGGGTGACAAGGGTTAGACTCCATCTCAGAAAAAAAAAAGTTCCTTCTCCACATAAACCTTGTAAGTTCAGCTTCACCAGTCAACAGTGTGTTGCCTGTAATTGGTGGAAGCTGCCACTAGGTGAACCTCCATAGAGGCTAGGCATATTTTCTAAAGGCACAGAACAGAAAGACACAAATGATTTTCCTTTACAATGGTTTAAAACAAAAATAAATAATCTATAATTATTATAAATCATCTGAACTAAATATCCTGGGAGACTTTTCTCCTTTGCCAGTGGTTTCTTCCTAGCAAGACATCACTAATATCAAATTAAACACGTTGAGTCAGGGTGCTTAACTGCAGTCTTAGACTAACACCAATTTTCTACAGTCTCAGAATTGCTCTAAAACTTTAAGGCTGAAGCTAGACAAAAAACACTGCTGAGTAAAATCCCCATGAATCTCTCTTCCAAAATCAGAAAGTTTCTCAGTCACTTGATGCTGTATAAACACTTAGCCTTCTCATACACATTTGGCTACAATGTTTAAGTTAGCAATTAACATTTTTCTGAGCACTTTTATATCAAAATTTTACTATCTAGCTTTTGATACAGGTTTCTTTTTTATTTTTTTCTTTTCTTTTTTGAGACGGAGTCTCGCTCTGTCACCCAGGCTGAGTGCAGTGGCATCATCTCAGCTCACTGCAACTTCCACCTCCCAGGTTCAGGCAATTCTCCTGCCTCAGCCTCCCAAGTAGCTGGGATTATAGGTGCCCACCACCACGCTCGGCTAATTTTTTTGTATTTTTAGTAGAGACAGGGTTTTGCCATGTTGGCCAGGCTGGTCTTGAACTCCTGACCTCAGGTGATCTGCCCGCCTCAGCCTCCCAGAGTGCTGGGAAGATAGGCGTGAGCCACTGTGCCCAGCCTGATACAAGTTTCTTTCTAAAAGTCCAGACATAGCAAATTCTAGTTAAATCTGAATATAAAATTTAAAACACTTTGAAATGGAATTTCAGGTTTTTTTTTTTTTTTTTTGGAGACAGGGTCTTACTCTGTTGCCTAGGCTGGAGCACAATGGAGCAATTACATCTTACTGCAGCCACGACCTCCCAGGCTCAAGTGATTCTCCCACCTCAGACTCCTGAGCAGCTGGGACTATAGGCATGTGCCACTTTGCCTGGCTAATTTTTAAAGTGTTTTTATTTTTTGGTAGAGATGGGGGTTTCACCATGTTTCCCAGGCTGGTCTTGAACTCCTAGGTTCAAGCAATCTACCTGCCATGGCCTCCCAAAGTGCTGGGATTATACACGTGAGCCACTGTGCTGGCTGAATTAAAGGTTTTCGAATAAATATATGAAGCTGTTTTACTAGAACACAGCTATTAGACTGTTGTTATGTGCTAAATGTCCTATACGAACATAAATGTGGCCTCTTGGTTTCCCGGTCTCCCATTCGTCTGGGTGAGAGGAAAGAATTCAAAATGAGGCAACATTTATGAACTTTTTTGAGCTTTCTCAATAAAAAGACAATATTTATAATCCAAATTTCATGACTGGCAAATTAAATATAAACAGACAACTGACGTAAGAAGAAACACAAATAATAACCAGTTACAAGGGAAACTAGGAAAATGCAAATTAATACCCTTAATTAAATAAAATAAAAATACTACAAAGCACCCAATTCTGTAGAGGTTGTGATAAAACCAGTAAATGTTTACTCTAAACTGGTATAATCCCTTTGGAAAGCCATATCAATATTCACAGCAAAAGCTGTAACATTTATTTATTTTCCCCTTGTTCCAGAAAGGATTTAAGAAGTATAATAATAATGAAAAAAATGCTTAGATCCTTTACCACGGGAAATCCTTCGCCCAGATTATACTACTCTAAGAGATTACTTCACCAGCAGTAGAAAATTCTATGTACGTGAATTTTAGCTGTAGTGGAGGCCAGGATAATTACATTTAAAAAAGGAAGAAGAAATCAAAGAAACCTGGAAGCAATCTAAACGTCACACAAGGTGAACAGTTCACTGAAAAATACAAATTAAAATTGCAGAGTACTATTCTGCCATTAAGTTTATAACCATGAAGATTATTCTAAATCCTTAAGAAATGGAACACGAAAGTGCCAATGGCAAATTTGCCAGTGTATAAAATATACTGGTATGTAAAGATGCACTCCAACTTTGTAAGGAAATTTCTGGAAAAATAATGCTAACTTGTTATTAATACATGTATTGAAAGTGGTTTAGTTCTACAGAGAAAACATTATTTTGCTCATGTAAATAGAATATTTTATGGCTAGAAATCAGGAAGAAACATAAGATCTGGATAATTAGTAATATTCTACAGACTGTTGGTGGGGGGGAGTATAAAATCACATGATCAAAAGGGAAGTGTATGAGATCATGGAGTGGTGGTACACAGCAGAAACACAAGATGTAATACATTGACTAGAACGTGAAATCTCATATGCTACCTCAGCACTGCATAAGCCTGGTCTAAAATTTCAGTAGTTTCAGTGGCTGTTGAGAATAAAAAGCAAGTTCCAATACAAAATAAATCTGAATCATTTTTCAGTGTGGTATATACAAAGAAAATGTGGAGATAAAAATGGGTAAAAAGGAAGTAGCAAAATATAATAAATATGAATGAGTTCTTATGCAGGCAGTCACAGTAATAGTTTAGTAAACACTCAATGCAAAACATAAAGTAACATAATGCATCTCACGGAATTCTCCCCCATGCTTACAAAAAAGTAAATGCTTTATTGAACCTCAGTCCACAGTAAGCTACATTTAAAAAAAAAAAAGAATTCTAACAGAAACATGTTTAACAACAAGTATCATAGTTGCATATCAAAAGCACCAAAACTACATAATAAGAATAAAACAAAATGGAAAATACTATGACGATATTAGTCTTTGTACTAAACAAAATCTAGCAAACGATCATATTCACAGTTAACTACATTATCAGTCCTAAAGCATAAAAACCTGACATCACAGCTAGACTCTGGATGACTCTCTTCACCAATGGCATTACTATGTTAGGAGCTGAGTCACCACAATCTTCAAACAATAAACTGCCCTCAGACTCATTGAGGACATTACTAATTCCACATTTTGACAGAGATTGCACTACTGCCTCTTGTTTTACATTATTCCATTACATTTTAATCCACCCACCTATGTGTGAAGTAAGAGTGTCACTTTGAAATTGTAAGCCTACATCCACCTGTGCCACTCCTCATCCTAAGCTCCGTAAGTGATGTATTGATAGAGGAATATATGTGACAGTTGGGCCTCCTGAAATCAGAGCTTGTGGACTCTCCTATGGGCCAATTCTCCCTAGGAGAAGTGTAACGGGGTCGTATCAGAAGAACTGAGAACAGCCAGGTTTCCTTAACAGGCCTTATATGTTGCTTATTAATAATGTCATGGCTTTCTTATCATATGACCTTTTGGTTGTATCACATAAGTGTTCTCCACTCTTCCTGTCATCACTCCTTTACATTTTTCCTATAGAGACTATATCTGCTGCCCTCGTTTTCTTCAAGTCCTTATTTTCTCAGTTGTTGGTAGGCCAGGATAATGTCCCATAGTGGTATTTAAAAGTCTATAAAATTAAGCTTTTAATGGTATAGCAATGTCTCCGCTGCTTTTGACTCACTGGTTACAGCAGAAAGAAATTTAAGCTGAAAATGAAGGGAGAAAATGCAAATTCTTCATCTGATTGCCTGTGAGATCCATGCCTTGTTACTTTTGGTATTTCTGGATGTGAAATTGCTAACTATTTTGTGCTATCTGTTGCCATGCTCTGCGGCTGAGAAGCCGCAGCTTTACTGCTCTCTGGTTGCTTGAGTCAGTTATAACACATGCAAATCATCTTTTTCTTTTGTCTCTGTGAATGCTATTTACTGCATCTTTGTTGTCTATTGTATTAATTTGGATTCTGAAACAATCACAAAGTTACACAAAAAGTCCCAAGTGCAGTACAAATAATTATTTTCCTGAACTATTTGAAAGTTAATTTGCAAATAAGATGTCCCAACGCCCTGAGAATACTTTAAATATTTCCTACAAGGATATTCTCTTATACAACTACAAAAGAACCATCAAAATGAGGAAGTTAACATGGATACTTCACCAGTGTCTAATCCTAGACCCCATGTGAGTTTCACCAGTGTCCCAATAAAGTCCTTTACAGTCAAAGGACCCAGTTCAGAACCTTGTATTTAATTGTCATGTCTGCATAGTCTCCTTCAAGTTGGAACTCTTTTCTTGATCCTGATACTTTTGAAGATTACGGGCCAGTTATATTTTAGAATGTTCCTCAATTTTGTTTTGTCTAAGGTTTCCTGACTATTGGATTCAGATCGTGAAGTTCTGGCTGAGTAATAGAGAAGTGATGCTATGTTCTCATACCCTCTATCAGGCGGCCCAGAATTGAGATTTGTCCTATTACTGATAATGTTCACTTTGATCAGCTGCCAGGTTTTCCCACTATTAGGTTATTTTCTTTCACTCTGTAATTGTTACGTATGGTGGGGCAGATACTCTCAAACTATGTACAGTCGGTAGTCGGTTCTAGTTCTGTTAGCAGGCAGTAAGTAGTTACATTCTACAAAGTGTCACCAACACACTTTGCAATTGAACACTGAGCAATTGCTCCTAGGGAAAATACCAGGTTAGGTTCCTGTGAGGTCCTGGTCACAATATTTTTGTCGACTCATTAATACATAACCTTGTTGTATGTGTGTTTCTGTTTAAACACAACTTACATATACTGTTGATTCATGAACACTGAACTCATGGCCAACAGCACATCACTCATGCCTGAACAAAGCTTACATAACATGTATTCTCTCCAGAAGGCACGTCACGGCCTTCCTGCACTCAGGAGCAATAGCCAGCACTTCAGTACTATGCTTGGGGGCCACACTAAACAGCAAATCCTCAACAAACTGCATAAAACGTTGAAAAACATGGCATGAAACAGACTGCAAAAAGGACACTGGCTCTCAGTGTGAGCGCTGAAATGAGAAGGCAGAGCGCCACCTGTTTGACCTCAGCTGGTGATATGCTGGGCAACTCAAATTTTTCACTGCTAAGCATGCCCAAGAATGACTGTGAAAATGCCAGTATTGGAGTTGAGTCACAAATGAATTTTAGTGAGTAGGAAAATTTGCAAATAAGGAATCTGAGAATGATGTGGACTGACTGCAAATATTATGTTTCTGAATTACACAATTTATTAATTATGTATATCGGTATAAACTTGTGGATTCCTATTTTATTCAGCTGGTTACAATCTGTTAGTATCAATATTTATTTTGATGCTCAAATTGTCCCAGATTTGGCCAATGGGAGCCCTTTAAGCCAGCTTCCCCTTTCTTCTTTGAACATTTCCTTACTTTTTGGCACAAGATGCTCCTTTTAGTAATGGAGAGCATTTAGAGACCAAGATCTGGAAATCAGCTGTGCTCACTCGAAACTAGGTGCACTCACTGCTATAAACACAAACACACACACACACACACACACACACACTCTATATTTACAGTTGTCCCTCAGTATCCAAAGGAGATTGGTTCCAGGACTCCCAAAGATACCAAAACCCATGGATGCTCAAGTCCCTCATATAAAATAGTGTAGTATTTGCATATAACCTATGCACATCCTCCTGTATACTTTAAATCACTTCTAGATTACTTTTTTTTTGAGATGGAGTTTCACTCTTATCACCCAGGTTGGAGTGCAATGGCATGATCTCTGCTCATTGCAACCTCCGCCTCCTGAGTTCAAGTGATTCTCCTGCCTCAGCCTCCCGAGTAGCTGGGATTACAGGCACCTGCCACCACGCCCAGCTAATTTTGGTATTTTTAGTAGAGACAGGGTTTCACCATCTTGGCCAGGCTGGTCTCGAACTCTTGATCTCAGGTAATCCACCCACCTTGGCCTCCCAAAATGCTGTCATTGCAGGTGTGAGCCATCGCGCCTGGCCTCTAGATTACTTACTGATATCTAATACACTGTAAGTACTATAACTAGTTGTTATACTGTATTGTTTAGGGAGTAATGACCAGAAAAAAAATCTGTACATGTTCAGTACAGATGCAACAACCACTCACTGTTTTTTCTGAGTATTTTCCATCTGCAGTTGGTTGAATATGAAGAATGCAGAATCTGAGGATATGGAGGGCTGACTGTGTTGTTATTCATTACATTTACACTTATTTCTACAACTACCTAAACGTTGGAAACTATGAGTTCACACCAATATCTCCTATTCCAAAACACCACAATGCTCACAGTAATTTTCTCCTTTTTCAACATTTGTAATTGACTTCTAAGATAACAAAAAAACCTAGCACCCATTATCATTAATATATCTGCCAAATAGATTAACTCCCCATAAGTAACTGGCCTTTTCTTGCTGTCTCCTCTTCTGCATATACCCCCAACCCACCCCTAGAGGATGTACAGCTCTGACATCCTGTACCAGATCTGCCCTTGGTGGCAATGAACGCCCTTTTCGTCACATTCTGACTTCAACAGCCTGCACCACGTCTCTGCCTCCTGCATGTGAATGAGTGACCTTCTCACCCTGCTCTGGACCGCTGTGGCTCCCTGCCTCCTGTACGTGGACACCTACAATGCTCTGCGCCACCTAATGTCTTTTGGACTCAATTGCTTCAGAAGGGTTGAACAACAAGGGGAAGGGCCACGCAAGCAATTTCAACAGTTGATTTTTCTATTAAAATCTCCTTAGTATTCTTAGGTGTATTTTTAAAAATAAAGATCATATAGGCAATTTAGATCCTGGAGTTTGGCCAATAATTTTAGAACTGTGAGAAATCAGTATGCAGCAGAAGTATCATGTAAATGTCCTTTGACCTGCAAGTAAGTCTGTTACTTTATATCCTTGATAATTTTCCTTAAGTAGTTAATTCTACTTGTTTCCAGTGTTCATTGCTTTACATGATCAGTCACACAGTTTCTGTGCTCAGTGGAGTCCTGCTCTAGCAGCTGACTGTAATGCATTTGCAGTCTCCTTCTGGCCTTGCATTTGTAATACTGGAGCCTGGGTAGCTTTTGGCAGGGTGGTGGGAACGTGTGTGTGGGAATCGGCTTTGTTAGGATTGTAGGTACACAGAAAATTTTACGGCTTCTAAAATTTTTCTGTGAAGTTATGTTATGTTTCTAGTATGTACGTATGTATGTATGTATAAATAGGCAAATAAGGTTCCTGATTGTAAATAAGATCTTACTTTCTCTTTCCTAGGAAGAAGGCAGTTCAGATTATTTTATTTTCTTCATGCCATCAGAAATACGTCACCTTTCCTCTATATTTACATTAATATCTGTAAAGAGTGATCGTTGCTACTCTTTTTCTTTCAGAGGCTCTAGAACACAGATTGCACACATGGCCACACTTCTTATGCTCACACCCATTACTGCATCTAGACAGAAGCAGAGCTGGAAGAGGAAACACTGAACTAGACCATAAGCTGCTGGGAAGCAAGCACCATGCCGACTGACCGTCATGGCTCCATCTCCAGGCTCATGAATGAATGGGTAGATAAATAAATATGATATTGGCAAAGTGGCTTAGACATGCTATGATTTCCATCCCTCTCTATTTACAGATAGCATTCCAGTTACTTTATTTCCATTAAAAAATCCAAAACCCTTAATATGAAATCAGACTATTTCCATGAGAAACGGTGAACAGGCTAGTCACCAACTATTTTAGGAATAAAAGATAACACACTACCTCTGCACTCGGTACACTCGAGTCCATGGAGGCACGAGGGCTAGGATCCGAGCCACCAATTCGACCAGGTCACTAGGAGAGTAACTCTTATATCTTCCTGATTTCCAAAGCTCATAAAGCCCGGTCCCACGAATCACCAGGGTAGGATAGAGTTTCAGACCATCGGGACGAAAAGCAGGGTTCTCAAAAAACTCCTGTGAATAGAGAACAGAAAATGACTTCTCCATTAGTTATGCAGAGATTACCCAGTGTGAAATCTCAACCCTTGGACAGCTTCTCTGGCACACCCTGTAGGTCCTGGGGCAGCCTTTGCTTCTGACCAGGTAGGGCATAAGACAGAACAGAAACTCCTTGTTTCTGTAGCCTCACTGGGGCAAAGCAAGTGTGTGCTGGACTGCACCAGGCCCTCACCATTCCAGCCTGTCTCCTGCACAATCTCATCTCATGCCACCCCTCACCATCTTGCCTTTCCAGTCCTGCAAAGGCAATTTCCTTTGCCTGGAAAATTCATCAATTTTTCTTTATCTAGCGAATCTTCAGGTCTCAGTTTGAACACCACTTCTTCAGAGAGGCCCTTCTGACCTTCAAATACTAGCTGTCCCACTTAAAAAAAAAAAAAAATCCCATTGAACCCAGTATTACCTCTTTCTTATCACCACATGACAATCTATTCAATGTCTGCCTTCACTTCTAGAGTATATCTTCCTTTAATAATGGAATATACTTAATTGTTTAAACATTTCAAAAGTTGTGACAGAGATCATCTGGCTTACAAAATTTAAAATATTTACTATAGGGTCCTTTAGAGGAAAAGTTTGCTGATCCCTCAATATGACTACTTTGTCCCTAAGCCAACTGGCACCATTCCTATCCTGAGCTACACATCGTCCATTTGTTATCCGGACACTGAGCAATACATCTAACTCATCTACTTTTGCCACAGTCATTTCTTATATTGTATCACCCCAGCTGGCTGCTTTCTTTCTTTATTTTGGGATGTAGCAATGAGACACCAGGCATTCTCCTTTCCATGACTTGGCAATGATAATTTGTTCTAATCTTGTTTTGCATAATATATTGTGGAGAAATGAAAGTGGGCTCAACACAGTCCCCTCTCACTCCCACCTTGGCAGGAGTATCTACTCAGCTGGCAGGGCTCTATCTTGTAAACTGGAAAAAATCCTTTTTATCTTTGCCACATCATTCTTACAAAGCTCTTCATTGTTAAACTTGCTTTACAAAGAAATGTAACGATAGACCTTTCCATCTCTCATTGACATCTATCATGTTCTTAAATGCTGTATTCTTTATGTACTATTCAGTTTCAGAGATCATCTTCTGTAATTGTGTGATTTTCCTATAATATTTGTATTTTAAAGAATCATCGGGTCTTTAATAAATATTCTGCAGCCTTTCCACAAAGAGCACATATGGAAGCCATTGTCCACCCAGTCTGAATCCACATTTGAACATGGGATTTAGAAAGGTACTTCTGGTGCTTGTATAATAAGTTTTGGAGACATATGGACTGATACATTCCTTTGGAAAGAATGAAAATTGATTGGTTCTCAATTTTTGGTTACACTAGAGAATTAAAACAAGTGTTTCTTTTCTTTCCCTCCAAAACCACACTAAAGTAACAGGGGCCAGGCGCGGTGGCTCACACCTGTAATCCCAGCACTTTGGGAGGCTGGGGCAGGCGAATCACCTCAGGTCAGGAGTTTGAGACCAGCCTGGCCAACATGGTGAAACCCCGTCTGTACCAAAAATACAAAAATTAGCTGGATGTGGTGGTGCGTGCCTATAATCCCAGCTATTCAGGAGGCTGAGGCACAAGAATTGCTTGAACACAGGAGGCGGAGGTTGCAGTGAGCCAAGATCTCGCCACTGCACTCCAGCCTGGGCGACACAGCGAGACTCCGTCTCAAAAGAAAAAAAAAGAAAAGGAACAGGAAAGAATTTTTTAAAAAGTATAAACCCAGAATAACAAAGAGGACTAGAAAGGAGGCAAGGATGAGACCCAAGATGGCAACAAATTCTTCAAAGAGAGAAACTAGGAAGGCTTGTGAATGACTTTGCAAGTAAACAGCAAAAGGAGACAGAAACGAAAGCCCTGCTCAATTGCACTGCCGAGTCTCAGAAAGGCTCACGGATCAGAGGTACCAAGAACTGGGCAGGACAGAGGAGAGACATGGAAATAAAAACAGGGGTACTGGATCAAGTGTGTACATAGAGGGAATTATCTGTTAACCCTTAGCCTTTCCTGAACAGGGAGATGAGAACGTTTAGTCCCTGGAGAAACTGGAAAGCCTCCGGGCTCTGAGATTCCAAGTACAAAGGAAAGTCTAGATGAAGACCAAGGCTGAAAACAGGGAAAAGCCAGCACATAGACTGCTGGACTCTCCGCCCCACTCTCTGGATGTCAGCAACCAACTTCCTGAGATATACCCAGGCCATCCAGCCCAAAGCAGGAAGTTGGAGAGTTCATCTCTGGATGAATCAAATGGCTCTACATAAGAGTTCACCATACTGACATTTAGGAATAACCTAAAGAAAGGAGAGCTTATTGCTAAAAGAACGTTCTTCAGTGAAGCACGCCTGCAAGCTAGGCACACAGGCCTTGCCATCCAGTTTTTCAATCCCCTACTCTTAAAAGCATAAGAAATTGCTTTAGGCCAGGCGCAGTAGCTCATGCCTGTAATCCCAGCGCTTTGGGAGGCTCAGGCGGGTGGATAACGAGGTCAGGAGTTCGAGACCAGCCTGGTCAACATGGTGAAACCACGTCTCTACTAAAAATACAAAAAATTAGCCAGGTGTGATGGCAGTCACCTGTAATCCCAGCTACTTAGGAGGCTGAGGCAGGAGAATTGCTTGAATCCGGGAGGCAGAGGCTGCAGTGAGCTGATATTGCGCCATTGCACTCCAGCCAGGCGACAGTGCGAGACTCCGTCTCAAAAAAAAAAAAAAAAAAAGGGGGCATAAGAAATTGACTGAAGATCATCATAAACTTGGGGAAAGCCTAGGACATTAAGGGGCCAACCAAAACAAAAAGGAAAAAAGGAAACAGAGGCATTGCATAAAGAAAAATAAAATGTATAAAAAATATCTGTAATAAATTTCTTCAGAGATAAGATAAATTACAGCCACAATACAAGACCAAGGTGCTATAGAAAACTGAGAAACCAACTGTAGTTTTAAATTTCACTTCTTTGAAGATTAATTACTTTGAGAACTTTTTGACAGGTCTATTGGCTATTTGAATATTCTCTTTTGTGAAATGCTTGTTCAAGTTTTTTGCCCATTTTCCTACCGAGCTGTTTGTCTCTTATCAATTTCTAAAAATTATTTATTTTAAAACAATTTAATTTGTAGAGAATTCTTCTCTAGAAAGAACTCATATTTTTCATTTTAGCTCCCTTCTGTTACTCTTTACTAGGACTCAGTTCGAAAAGAAATATGATCCACTCATATTCCCTGTGTGTTTCCCTGCAAAGATTACAAACAAGCAAATAAATCTGTTTACAGGAAGGGTAGTCCTTGCAATATTATTACTGAACTATTCCTTATGTTGAAGACACCAAGGAAAATACATAGCAAGACTCAGCTGTTTGCTATGGCTTGCTACAGTATGAAACATACTATATTTTTCAGGAGCACTTACACTTTATCAGTTCTGGCTATCCTACTGGTCCACCTAGGAGCTGTGCTAAAGAAAAGTGTGTTTCACACTTGGACATAGGGCAGGGAACATCATACCCTGGGGCCTGTCATGGGATGGGGGGCAGGCAGAGGGATAGCATTAGGAGAAATACCTAATGTAAATGACAAGTTGATGGGTGCAGCACACCAACATGGCACATGTATACATATGTAACAAACCTACATGTTGTGCACATGTACCATAGAACTTAAAAGTATAATAATAATAATAATATGTGTTTCAGGTGCCTTTTTGGCCTGGAGTCTGAGCACCTGGCTATTAGTTACTGAGGGGAGGATACCAGACTCACAATCTATTACACAGCCAGTGTGGGGGAATTACGAAGAGGGATATCTGTGAATTAATGTTATCTCATAAACAGGTCCTCAGGTGCAGTTCACCAACTTAAAAAATAATAAAAGTAAACTTCTTGAGAGGAAAGAATTATTAACTTCACAAATAAGACATGGTGAACTGCATTTTTCTAAACAGAGCAAATTAAAAGTACTTTTATAGATGAAATAACTTGACAAATATTGTCATCGCCTTCAATAAAAGGATATCCCTAAAACACACTTGCCCTATCTGAGAATCTGAAGAAAAACTAAAGGCCTGACCAATCTCATTTCCCACAACAAAGTTAACATGGATCAAGAAACTGTGAGGGTTAAAATAACAACAATAAAACAACCTAGAGTGAAAATTCAAAGAACAGAAAGGCAGTTCTAAGCTTAGAAGCATTTGAAGAAAAAACAAAAAAAAAGATCGACTTAATGGAAGCACAACTAAAAGGTTAATAATAGGTTAAGTAAAATATTTAAAACAAATATAAAAAACAATGAGTCCATAATCTCCTTACCTAAAAAGTTCACATAAACTATTATTAAAAATATTCTTATCCCAATAGAGTAATGAGTCAGAGGATAAAAACACACAACTCCAAAAAGATGAAAGAAATGTAATTAGTAAATACAAACTTGAAAAATGTATTATCACAATTTCAAAATGCAAGTTAAAATGGCACTTTTCTCGATCAGACTAGCAAAGAGTAAAATATATGTACATATGTGTGTGTGCATGTATAAGCATACATAGAAAATAAACAGGAGAGAATTATTTGTGAAGAAAAACTGCTGAAATGAGTGTAAATTGTTATAACTCTCTGCAAAGCAACTTATTAATAGAGTGAGAGTCTTAAAATGTTTCTACCTTTACCTGATAATTCTACTCCATGGAATGTATCATAAACAGATAAACCTAAATACGACAAAAAATTATACACATAAACTCATTTACTTGCAGTGTTTTTTAAACAATATTAAAAAACCAGTAATACCTTATTCTGAAAAACTTGCAAGGGGTTAAGCAAGATATGGCATATTAAATTAAAAAGCCATTTAAATATGTTAACATGTTAACAGAGACCATGCTACAACATGGATAAACATTTGTTATAATGTTAAGTGAAAAAATTTTTACAATAATTTCCTATGTCATACATATTTGTATGTCTGTGTTATATTTGCAGAGACAACCTCACCCTCAAAAAAGCCTAAGCATAGAAAAACCTTGGAAAGAACCCATTAAAATGTTAAGAGTTTTGTCTGATGGGGCTGTGGGTGATGTCCCTTACCCTACTGTGTTTCCAGTATTCTATAATAAGGATGCATTTCTTTAACAATGGAAAACATCAGTAAACAGGCAACAAGAGCAGATGGGATAAGAAACATGCAGAGGCATTCTGAATGCGCCTGGCTGAAGCCACACTTACTGTGAACTGTTCAATGTCTCTTTCTAGTCCCACATTTGGCAGGTCAGGCATCATATGGGCCACCACTTTGAAACCGGAATCTTTGGCCAGGTGAAATGACTCACACACTGCCTTCACAGTGTGGCCCCTAAGGAAAGAAAATCACTACCTGTGAAAATCACTACCTATTTGTAAATGGGTGAAAAAGTTAACACAAGAAACAGGGGGAAAACAATCTCTGAGACAGGTAACAGAAATTCCATAACCAAAATCATATGGCTGGGGGAAAAGACACCTCAGAAAGTTATTTTTTACATCCCCACCTCTCAGGAGGCCTGGAAGTAAATAACTTTATTTCTGAGATATTTCTCAGAAATTCCCTTACGCATCTACTCAAAGTCTTGAAAGTAAAGCATTGGGGTAGCAAAAGTTAATGTGTATTAAAATTATTTGGTTTAGCATCACCCGTCAAAATAAGCTTATGAATGTAAGTATCTGTATTAAAAATTAAAAGCTCAAAACCATGCAGAAGCAGCAAGCTGCTATGTTCTTTCCTTTAAAGATCTTGTGAAATTATTTGTAGACAGAGAGGAAGACTGAAACCTATAATACAAAATAGATTTCACTGGTGGGTTTGGAGGAGCCTTAAAAAAACAGTAGAAAGAGAGAATGACTTAGTGAGAAGGCAGAGTCATTTGGGGTCACGTGGATAAATCATCTTAATTTAGCATTCTAGAGCCACATCCAGCAGGAAACAAGTCCTAATAATAGTTTTGGGCAACTAGACTGAAGCCTTGTGGCAATCCTTCTGCCACCAAGGTGTTCCCATTCACGGCAGAAGGATCCTAAAAACCACAGACTCCATCTCACTCTCTCAGAATGCTCCCATCCATTTCCATGACTTCAATTTCTAATCTCTTTTTGCTAATGACTTCCCAATTCCTAGGACAAGGCCAGGCCTGTCTCCTGAATTCCAAACCCAAATAACCAATACTTTAAAGCAGCACTATTTAAAATGACAGCTACTAGGCACATGTGGTTATTAAAATTTATATTTAGAAGAATTAAAATGGAAAACTTGGTTGCAAGCACAGAACATTTTGATCACTGCTGAATTGTCTATTGCCTAGTCCTGCTCTAAAGCAAACCTTCACTTGGCTATTCTACAGGTACCTGAAACTTAGTGTAGCCAAATGAAACCCATGTTCTCTCCAAGCCTCCTTGACTTCCCATTCTCTCTTATCCTCACTTCCAGTCAGTCACCAGCACCACCACTCACTTCTTTCCAGGACATTGGTATTTCCTGCTTAATTTCTGTAACAGCCTCGTACCCGATCTCCCTTCCAACTTGCTCTTCTCTGACCTGCCCCTTTCACTGTAACTAAGGCATCTTTCTAAGCCACAGATATGCTCCATCACATTGTAGCTTTAAGCCTGCTGGTGGCTTGCTCTGCTGGATTAATGTCCAGCCTCCCTGGGCTGACTCTTCAGGCCCCTAATAACCAGGCCCTCTGTTTGCTTTTCAGCCTTATCTCTTATCATTCTCCTATCTCACATTCTAACCAAACTAAGCCACTCCAAATTCCCCAAATGTGCCACACACTCCCATCTCCAGGAGTTTGTTCATATGTTCCTTCTGCCTCAATCTTCCTCTTCTGCACCTGACCAACTCAGATTCTTCCATGAAGTCTCAACTCAGATGTCGTATTCTTCAGAAAGCTTCACCTTCCCCTCCATCTGCCCAGGTGTCTCTCTAGCACAGCCCTTGAAGGCTACACCACTCCACAGTTTCCCTGGTTGAAGCCTTTTCCCACATAAAAGCATCCTATTCAGTTACTCTTTCTTAAACATGATATCCATGAGATTCTTCCCCATGCTAAAAAATATTCAACAGATCTCTATTCCTTAAGGGAAAATTCCATCCTCCTCGGCCTGGCATTCCTCTTGGTTGTTTCTAAGACACTGATCAGTGCTTGCCTCCCTAGTTCCCCTCTGCTTCCTTCTCCTGGCACAACACCAATCACATCTACTGAAACCCTACAGAATAAAGGGGCCTTTAACATCCAACTCAACACATCCTTCCTCCGAAGCCCACCGTTACAATTCTTAGTCAATCATCTCAGCTGCCTAATAAACTCTCAATTGTCTCCCCTACTCCACTAATTTAGCAATTAACTGTGAAGTTCCTTATACAGTTAACCTTTCACAGGCATTTTCTTTTCAACTAAAAGACATATTTCTAGAGGGAGCATAATAAAGCTCTAACAACTCTTACTTCCTTCTTTCCTTGCATTCCCGAATTTCTCAAAGTTTACAACCATGGCATCACCATACTTTTTGCTAGTTGGTATCTGCTCCACAGAAATGAATCTCTTCAACATTACTCACTCTTTTCTTTGTTCTTGGCCTTCTCTCCTGCTTTAAACTACTAACCCTGAGTCTTCTCCCCTGCTTTCTACATGGACAAGGCTGTGTAGGACAAGAAGAGGGAGAGAGATGAGCATGTTTACAGGCTGCTGGAAAAGAGTCACTAGAGAAAAACTGAAAATGAGGAAAGGAGGAGATGGAAGTAAGAGGATAGACAGACGAAAGAACTTCGAAAAGGAGGAATACCCATACTTCTTTCCCTAAGACTGGTCAGAATGAAGAAAGGCTGGGTATGAATGTAGAGAAAACTGGTGAAGCTGGAGGAAGGCTTGTGCAAGATCACCTGCCACCATCTTACCTGTTGGTGTCTCTAGCCACATCTTCATAAACACTCTGCACCCCAATCTCCAGCCTTGTGCAGCCATAGGTCAACATGTCACTTAAATGCCGCTTCATGCAGTAATCTGGTCTGGTCTCTATAGTAATTCCAATACACTTTGTGAGGCTTCTCTCAGAATACCTGTAGAGCAAATCTAAAATAATTAACCTGTTGCAGGTTTCAAGACATTACTCCCTCTCAAAAAAACTGCCTTCTCTCTGTCCTCCTAGCATGAGATAGTGGTAAAGAGTGTAGGCTCTGGAACCAGGCTGTCTAAGTTCAAATCCTGGCTCTGCTACTTCCTAACTATGCACATGAGGATGCTATTAACCTCTTTGTGCTTCGGTTCCTTTATCTGCAAAATGAGGATAATATACTATCTACACCTCATAGGATTGATGTGACTGAGCTAGCATAGTAATGTTATTATCATCATTATCATTATTATTCTCCTGCAGTAAGCTGCAACCATAATCTCCTTGAAAGCAGTGATTTTAACTGTGAAAACCTATTTTTCAATTCCTAGCAACCATTTTTCACATAAGTGAAAACCATCTGCATTATTTATTTCCCACTCTATATTTTTGAGTCATTTTAAATGAAAGAAAAAAAGGGGGGAGGGTATATGTAATGATTACAGGAATATTTTAGATGAAATGTCTTCTATATACACAAAAGTCTTTTCACCGAGTCTATTAATCTTAGCAATGATTTACAAAATTACCAATCACTTTTGTCTTTTACTAAAATCACGTATCAGAGTAGCAAGCACCACTTTAGATTCATGCTGTTTGAGTTAGTGGCCTTAATGCTGGCCAAAGAGGCAGAGAAGTAAGTCTCTTGCTAGCAGGGCTAGTGAAGTGAGGGGATAGGAGCTCACATTTACAGTCTTTTGTGGGCCAAGCTCTGTGCCACACACTCTAGTACTGAATCCTGAATCCTCCCACCAGCTCTATGAAGTGTGTCCTATTATCTCCATTTCACAAGTGGTGAAACTGAAGTTGAAAGGGAGTAAACAGCGCGTTCAAGGACACAGAGCTAATAAAATTGGAGTCAGGATCCGAAGTTGGGTCCACCTGACTTCAAAGTCCTTGCTCTGTATTCCAGTTACCACACTGTTTAGACAACTCAGCATGGACCCCAGACTTCTCTGCTTTTCAACATCTCTCAATTTTTTTTTTTTTTTTGATTCGGAGTTTCACTGTGTTGCCCAGGCTGGAGTACAGTGGCACGATCTTGGCTCACTGCAACCTCCACCTCCTGGGTTCAAGCATTTCTCGTACTTCAGCCTCCCAAGTAACTAGGATTACAGGCATGTGCCACCACACTCCGCTAATTTTTTTGTATTTTTAGTAGACACGGGGTTTCACTATGTTGGCCAGGCTGGTCTCGAACTCCTGACCTCAAGTGATCCGCCTGCCTCAGCCCCCCCAAAGTGCTGGGATTATGGGCATGAGCCACTGCGCCCGGCCAACATCTCTCAATTCTTAGAACCCAACCATTTTTCTTAATGCACCCTTCTACAATGTTCTCAATTTTGGGGGGAGGATGAGAGAAGCCTTAAAAAAAATTGCCATTTATTTTCCTTCTTTCTGAAGAAGTTCATTGCTCTTTATTGAAAAGTAAAAATCATAACATTTCTGTAATTTTTGTAACTAATTCTGTGAGGTTCACTGTTTTATTTTTAATTGTCAATAAAAACGGGCTTATTTATTGGTAATAATAACTAAGAAAGCTAAGAATCACCAATCTAGAGAACAAATTCTCAAGTCTTTCATTCTGGACATCTGAACTCTTTTGCATTGTTTATTTCTGTATTCCACGAGGTTTTAGGTAGGATTACCAGAGGCAACAGGACTAAAGGTAAACGAGTAGTTCAAAGTCACTAAAAGATGAAATATGAGACAGAAAAAAGGCTCAGACCTTATCAAATCTTGCCTAAGACAGGATTCAAACTAATTTGGCTTCTCTGAAACAATAGAATCATCAGGTCCTGTGCCTCTTAAACAGGTGGGTACTAAGGCACGCAGTAACAGGAGTACATGATGCCACAGAAGAGACGTAACGCACCTTTCTCTAGCATCAAGTATTGGGTTTGAGGGAAAACATTTTTCAAATAAAAATAAATATTCATATACTATGAAGAAGGCACACAATACAAAGGTTGGAAAAAGAAAAAAAAAACCAGAAAGCAAAAAGTTCTAAATGACTACGTTTTTAAAGGTAAATGAGAATATCCTAGAATGAGGCATTCCAATTGGTATTTTTTTAAAACTTGCAGTTATTTCTTAACAGTGATACCATTAAGTTAGCAAGCGTAGTGGCATAATAGTAGCTTACATCACTGGGAAAAACTAGAGGGCAGGCAATTACACAAATGGGAATCTGTGTAGAGGAAAGAGAAAATTTATTAGCTAGTCTTCCTATTGCACAGAATGTCAAAGGCCCCACCAAGGACATATAGAGGACACTGCTATACAAGGTCTCTTTATAAGTCATCAGAATATAGTACAGGCCATAGAAGGAAACCTTATTCTCAAATAATAATTTAACTCCATTTCAAAAATGTCTTTCCTCAGGCAGGAAATGTCATTACCTTTTGCAGTAACAGAAATAGAGGAAGAAAAAAACAACTCAGGTTTTGAAAAGTCAATATTTTATATTTATAAAAAGGCTTTCACTACATTTCCTCTTTCCAGAATTATAGTTTCATCCGAAAAGCAATTAAACAGAAATTTGTATCAAATTTGAATGACAAAACAATGAATTTTTCCCATAGGCTTACTGTTTTCTCATGAAAATTTTTGGATAATACTATATCTAAACCTACATCTCACTAAATCTAATTATTCATTTAACAGAGATGTAAACATATCAACATAACTATTCTTTAATATGCAAATATGCACATACAGGCTTTCAACCAATCTAAGCTGATATTTTATGGCCTGCTATTAATGTGATCCCCCTGTATCACCAAGGTAGCTATCCAACAGTATGTGCCATTTAGACAGCCATCCAAAAGCATGGCTCTCCTTCAGTACCCAGTGCAACTCCCATGCTCTTGGGGGCTACAAGTTCTTCCGCATGCAGCAACTCTGTCAACTTCTTGAGAGACAAAGCCAATACTCAAAAGGGATCCTCTGATTCCAATTCTACTGCTCTTTTTGTGGTATTACAGATTCATTTTAAGCCTGTACAGCCCAACAATATGGAGCTACGTTGAATCCTATGCTTTTCTGTATGCCATAGGAATGGCACCAGCGATAAAAGATGCTAATGTTCTCTGTGAAGCATAGCTTAAGCCAAAACCTTACGCTGACAGAATTTTTAAAAATTGTGGAGCAGGGGTGAAGAGAAATGGAACAATAACCCAGGAATTTAAAAGCAAACAAAAACCAAAAGCTACCAGCCTTCAAAACAGAGCTCCAATACATTTCTCCCCTGATGACATCTTCCCAGAACCCCTCCGCCCCCAGTGAGATCTCAGCGCTCCCATTCTCAAAGCGCCCTGCCCACACTACAAGTAGTCTGCCTTGTTATGTGTGGATATGTCTGTCTCTCCATCTGGACAGGAAGCCTCTGAAAGCTGGCAGTCTCAAACACGTCTAGAGGCTAAAAGGCTTCAACACTAAAAATTCTCTGTCAATTAAAAAAAAAATTACAAATTTGAAGAAGGAATAAATGAATTAGGCATAACTGGGAACACAGGAGGTCTCTCTTCACTCCAACAGCAGCCTCCAGATACATCTACAGTTCATCTTTCCTCTTGCAAAAAGTTAACCTTAGAAGGTCCCTAGCAGTAGGCCAGGTATTCTTCAGAAAGTAAAACTATAATAGTTCTTTTCCCAGACATGCTTAAGGATCTAGCTGGGGGGATAAGACTTACAGAAAAAAAAAAAAGAAAGAGAGAAACGACTACAGAACAAAAAGCTAGAAGTGGCAGAAATATAAATAGATTTAGATTGTTTCTTGGGAAGCATATTTCTATTTCTGGAAAGAAGAAAGCGACCTTTTGACAAAAGCACTATCTATCATCACCGTCTCCTTGCACTAAGGGCCCAACCAGGCGGACACTGATGGAAGGAAGATAGCACAGTGATTTTAAAGTCTCTTCATTATCTTCTGGAAACTATCTTTTGTTTCACTCCAAGAAGCTGTGTTATCAGACAGGGCACCTCTCATTACGAATAATTCGTGGCAGCTCCTCTTTCAAAACCTCTGTCCTTACTGCAACTGGATGTGCCTGAGTCTAGTCTTGCTTAAACTCTCACAAGAACTCAAGGCTCCAGTTCCTGAAAGGCTTACAGAACATTCCCTCTGTGGACATCCTGCAACCTCATAGTCAACCTGCTCAAACCAGACTGCACAGTAAAAAATGGTACAGAGATGAAATATTCATTTTCGTTAGTCACAACATATAATCTCTTCTCCATCTATGGTCCCAAAACAAGTCAGTGGAGTATACCCACTTCTTTGAACAGCCAGATTTGTTTGAATTGTTGATAACACCTCGAGTCATTGGTGTAACTCCTTGGCAGCAGCACCATGAACAAATTCCTCTTCTTAACTATCACCGTATCTTGAAAATATCTCAATAAAATTTGAAATTCTGCCCAATGCTCTGTTAGTGATACTCTAGACTTAAATGAGTTGTTTGATGTGCTTGAGGATTTAAAAATAACTATTCCGCCCAATCTTTTTCTGAGATGGTAGTCAAGTCTGCTTCCTCGATATTGGTGGTTTTGTCATGAGGTTCTACAAATTAACCACTGCCCAACACAAAATGAAGTAACAAAGAAAAGAACTTTGATTTAAAAATGAGTACTACCTATGAAAAACCAACCTGGTGGCACTGTAGCTTACAGACTAATCAAAGACCGTTGTGCCCTATCATATTAGCTGGCAGGGCTTAAGATATATAAAAACAACCTATAACATTTTGTTTGAGGTTTGATTCTGTTCATGGCTGACAAAAACTATCATTTTGTAGTCCCCTCGTCTAGCTAAAGAACGAGCAGCAACACATTATTAATAGAAAAGAAAAAAAGAATCACAGATATTATATTCTTTTAATATTATATCCACATTGAAATTTAAGGGTTATATACATAAAAACATAGAAAATGATTGTCAGAAAGTGGTTGCTAAATGAAGAATAACTTGTGAACATATCTTTTAGATAAAAATTCTCATTCCATTAGAAAGCTTCAAATCATAGATGACAGATATAATTTTAGAGATAATACAGTCCTACACCTCCTCATTTTTATAGATGAGGAAACTAAATCACACACACAAAATAGTGAATTAAACTAGATAATAATGCAAAATAATAATATAAATAAGTCTGGAGGCTATGTCTCCTGATTCTTAAGGGAAAGTTCTTTCCACTGCATTCACTTAGCATTTACTAAGTACCAGAATTCTATGCTCAAGGCATTGTACTAGATATAAGGAGTCTTCTCCCTTTCTCTTAAGAAGACATTCCCTATTAAAGGATATAGAAAAAATACATTATAAAGAATTAGACCACAAGAGTATTCATTACAACTATTATTCTTGGCTACTGAAAACCAAAGTGAGGGATGATTAAACTGGTAGATACGAATCAAACCATCAGCTTAAATTGATGTATCAATAATTACAACAAATGTTAACAAACACTCCAATTAAAAGGCAGACATGAGCAAAATGGATTAAAAAAAAAAAAGACCCAATTACTGTAGACTTCTGTCTAAAGAAATGCATTTTCAAGATAAAGAAATATATGGGTGGAAGGCAAATGGATGGCAAAGGATAATACACAGGGCAAACAGTAAGCACATGAGGCTGTGACAGCTAAATTAATGCCAAGTAAACTGCAAGACCAGGGATGCAGAAGGACATCTCATGATGATAAAGAGGTAATTTCATAATGGTGAAAAGCTCATACATCAGGAAAACACAGCAATCATAGATGTGTATGCACCTAACAACAGATTTTCAAAATAATTACATTAAGTAAAAATTAATATAACTGAAGAGAGACGTAGACAGTTCCTCAATCATTGTTGGAGATTTCAATCTCTTAGCAATTGACAGAACTACAAAAGAATAAAAAATAAAATCTACCTGAACACCACTACCAACCATCTTGGTTTAACTGATATTCATAGAACATGACACCCAGCAACTGAGAATATACATTCTTTACAAACATACATGGCATGTTCACCAAGAGAGACCACATATGCTGGGCCATAAAACAAGTCTCAATAAATTTTAAAACGCCAAAATTATATAGAGTAGGTTCTTTGGCCAAAATGAAAATAAATTAGAAATTAATAAGATATCAAGAAAAACCTCATTGTCTGGAAATCTGTAAATTAAACACCCCATTCCTATACATTCCATGGATCAAAAAAATATATATACATATAAAGGGTATTAAGAAATATTTTGAATTGAATAATTAAAATACAACACATCAAAATGTGTGGGATTCAGCTAAAGCAGTGATTTGAGGAAAAGGTCTAAAATGATGGCCAATCTTTTTGTTTTTTTTTTGAGAAGGAGTCTCATTCTGTTACCCAGCCTGGAGGGCAGTGGCGTGATCTTAGCTCACTGCAACCTCCGCCTCCCAGGTTCAAGTGATTCTCCTGCCTCAGCTTCCCCAGTAGCTGGGATTACAGGTGCGTGCCACCACACATGGCTAATTTTTGTATTTTTAGTAGAGATAGGGTTTCGCCATGTTGGCCAGATCTGCCCGCCTCACCTCCCAAAGTGCTGGGATTACAGGCGCAAGCCACTGTGCCCGGTCACAGTGACCTTATTTAAGTCACTAGAGAAAGAAGAGTAATTAAACCAAAAGAAAGTAGAATAAAAATAAAAGTAGAAGTTTACAGAGTAGAGGAAATAAACAAAACCAAAAGCTACTTCTTTGAAAAGAACAACAAAATTGATAAGCCCCTAACTAGGGTAAACAAGAAAAATAGAGAGAACACAGATGATGAGTATCAGGGTTGAAACAGGGGTGATCACTAAGATTCTACAGACATTAAAAGCCTAATAAGGCAACGTAATATCAAAATATTTGACAAAATGAATGAAACAAATTCCTTGAAAAACACACCTTATTAAAATGGACACAGATGAAACAGAAAATATGAATAGCTCCATATCTATTAAATGAACTGAATTAATTATCTAAAACCCTCCCATAAAGAAAATTCCAGCCCTAGATAGTTTCACTGGTGAGTTCTAGCAAACATTTATGGAAGAAATCACATTCATGTTACATGAACAGTTTCAGAAAATAGGGGAGGGAACAACACATCCTTACTTGTTTTGTGAAGCCAGAATTATAGTAATACCAACAACTAATACCTGACAACAAAACTATAAAAATTATAGGCTGCCACCCCGTATAAACGTAGACACAAAAATCCTCTACAAAGGATCAGTAAGTTGAATCCAACAATATGTAAAGATGATGATATAATAGGGTTTATCCTAGAACTGTAAGGTTTAATGTTAAAAAAAATCAAAATAATTCATATTATCACAATAAAGGAGGAAAATCATATGACCATTTAAATAGATGCAGAGAAAGCATTAGACAAATGAGTTAATGATAAACCCTCTCAATAAAGGTATTCAATCTAATACAAGTAACTATAAAAAACCCACAGGCTGCACTTAATACTGAAATAAAAATGTTTTCCCTGTATCACTGGGAACAAGATAGAGAGGCCCACTCTTACCACTTCTGTTTAACACTGTACCGAAGGTCCTAGGCAGTACACTAAGGCAAGAGAAAGAAAAGCATGCAAATCCAAAAGGGAAAAGTAAAAGGCACATTTGCAGATGACATGATTGTTTAGGAAGTAAATATTAATGGATTTACAAAAATAGCTTTTAGAATTAAGTAGTGAATTTAGTAAGGTCTTATAATATAACATTAATATATAAAAATCAATTGTATGTATATATATATTAGCAGCAAAAATTTGAAAAAAATGAAATTTAGGGCTGGGCATGGTGGCTCACATCTGTAATCCCGGCACTTTGGGAGGCCAAGGTGGGCGGATCACTTGAGGCCAGGAGTTTGAGACCAGCCTGGCCAACGTAGTGAAACCCCATCTCTACTAAAAATACAAAAATTAGCCAGAGATGGTGGTGGATGCCTGTAATCCCAGCTACTCGGGAGGCTGAGGCAGGAGAATGGCTTGAGCCCAGAAGGTGAAGGTTGCAGTGAGCTGAGATGGTGTCACTGCATTCCAGCCTGGGTGACAGAGCGAGACTCCCACTCAAAAATAATAATAATAAAATTTTAAAATGAAATTTACATTTCATTTACTGTAGCACCAAAACACATACAAATATTTTGAAAAAATTTGTTTACAAAAGGCTTACAAAATCTCAACAACGAAGATTGCTAAGAGAATTTAAAAACCTAAGTACACAAGGAGATAGACTATGTTCGTAATTGGAAGAAGCAATAAATTGTCAATTCTTTCCATTTGTTCTATAGTTTTAACACAATTCTAAATCCATTATACTTTTTAATAGACTTTGGCCAGCTGATTCTAAATTTTACATAGAAATGCAAAGGACCTAGAATTTCTAAAGCAATTTTGAAAAACAATTACAAAGTTAGAAGACTCACATTACTTGACTTCAAGACATACTAAAAAGCCACAGTAATCAAAACAGTGTAGCACTGGCATAAGGATCGAAAACAGATCGATGAAACAGAAAAGAGTCCAGCCCACATCTACTGAGTCCTTCGATTTTTAACAAAAGTGAAATATAATCCGAATGGGGAAGGAAAGTCTTTAAAGAAGTAATGTTAAAGCAACTAGATGTCTATATGGGGAAAAAGAAACTGTGATCCCCACCTCATACTACACATAAGAATTAATTCAAGATGGAACATAAACCTGCAAGTGAAAGCTCAAACTGTAATTAGAAGAAAACACAGGAGAATATCTTTGTGCCTTGGGAATGTGTAATGGTTTATTAGAGACAATACAGAAAAGCAATAACCACGAAAGAAAAAACTGCTAAATTCTACTTTACCAAAATTAAAAACTGGCTAAAAGATATCATTAATATAACAAATAGCCAAACTGCAGACTGGGTTTTCATATTTGCAAAATATAGAGTTGACAAAGGACTGGCAGCTAGCATATACAACCACCCAATCAAAAACGGGCAAAAGATTTTAACAGATACTTCACAAAGGAAATATACAAATAGCATAAGCACATAAGTGTTCAACATCATTAGTCATCAGGAAAAAGCAAACTAAAACCACGAGACACCATTATACACCCACTAGAATGGCTAAAATTAAAAAGACTGACAACACCATATGTTGGTGAAGATGTGGTACAACCAAATGCTCATACATTATTGGTGGGAGTACAAATAGTAGAGCCATTTTGGGAAAATGACTGGCAGTTTCTTGTAAAACTAAACTTATATAGCAATTCCATGTCTATTTATTCCCCAAGAGAAATAAATACATATAGCCACAAAAAGACTTATACAAGTCTTTTAAAACTGAAGTTTTATTCATAATGGCCACAAACAAAACAGCTCAGGCATCTATCAATAGAAGGATGGTAAACAAACTGTGATCTCTGCATACAATAGAATAACTCACCACTAAATAGATAACAACAAATGAATCACCCAACAACATGGATAAATCTCAAAATATTATGCTCAGTGAGAGAGGCCTACAAGAGTATGCTACATGGTTCCATTCACACAAAGTTCTAGAAGAGACAAAACTAATCTGTGATGGGGAAGAAAATCAGAAGAATGGCTGCCTCTGGGAGGCGCAGGGGAGGATTTACTAGGAAGAGGGATGTGAGAACTTTTCCCCGAAACATTCTGGGATGACAGTGACATTCTGTATCTTAACACGACTTTGTAGTACAGGTATATGCATTTGTCAAAAATAATCAAATGGTATCCTTAATATATGTGTTTCTCATATATATATTATGTCACACGTTGTTTTGTACTGTATGTAAATTTACTTCGAAAGAAAAACACTGCAAGCAGTGAACACCAGTCAGTGATATGCATGATGAAGTATCTGGGGAGAAGCATACTGAAGCATACAACTTACTATGAAATGCATCAAAAAAGAGAGCGCAAGCATGCATGAAAGAGACTGATGAATGGATAGTGGAACTGACAGATATGTGATAAAGCAAGTATAATAGAATCTAGATGATGGGTATGTGGATGCTCATTGAAAACTGTTTAATTTTTATTTGTTTCAAATAAAATGCTGAAAGAAAAACAATATCAACTCCTTAAAGTGACTAAGATTGTATCCTACGTTCTCCGGCCAATGTTAAGGATCCTGGTCACCATGTATGGAAATCTGGGTGACCAAAAGAGAAAGTACAATGGTCAATAGAAAAAGTGCGAGGTAGGGAGTATCAGTGTCAAAGCCCAGAAATGCAGAAGGCCCTGAGGGCTGCCAGACATGAGGCCCAGGGCAGCCGGGACACAGTCACTCACTCTCAGGCCTCTGTAGGTTCCTTTTGCTTCTGTCGCAGCTCTGCAAGTCTACGAAATTGTCTTCTGGGCCTGGTACCTAGCATTACCTAGTACTTCAGCTTTTCTAAGACAGGTAAGAACACAGTTGGAGGATTTAAAGTCATTAATGGGGAGGAAAAAGAGGAAGGAACGGAAATGAATTTAAAATTCCACAGGGAGAAAGTATGACTCACCCACTTTTTAATGGGTAACTACCCTTTTAAATTGCATCTTGTGAAAACAGCCAAAGAGCCTTAAAGTTGAATGTAAAACTGCTTCTGGGCAAAGCTGATTAAAAAGGAATAAAACCATTTTAAAAGGTTGTTCGAGTTATTTGGCAACATTTGCATTCTAGTGAATGGGTGACTCAGATCCCACTACCGGTCTTTTTCATCTCTAGAGCCTGATTGTTACACGATGACAGTCACCAGTAATTGTTGCTCTCTGGAGACTACTGAAGAATCTCAGTCCAGCTGATAGTACTGAGTGATTAGCACTTTGCTTGATTTAATGAGCCTTCACAAAAGCCATACCTGTTTTGTCCTTGAACTCTCTGTTCACTCAACTTTCGAATTTTTCCATCCGCAAGAATATGTAACACACGGCTTGCTACTAGCTTGCCATAAATAATAACCAGACTCTCTGCTTGCTGGAGCTTTTCTTTACCTTAACTCCTATTCTTTGAAGAAGCAAAACTTTAATCAGGTTCAACACATGAAAACAAAGCAGGGACACCTGAGCTAACACAGCAGTAAAACTTGACCCTAATGTGAACAGACTGTTAACCTTAAACGCTGCTTGCTGACTCATCGGTCTCAATATATCATCTTTAACCTAATTTAATATTAATCTTTAAAAAAACCCTGCTAAGCTAATGAAAGTCAGTTTACATCTATGTAGTCCAGCAAGCAAAAACCAAAGTAAAATAAACAAAGTTCATCACCTCACATCTAAGAGCGGTGGGCTACGCTGTGCAAACCAACCAGTTTTCACGCATACGCTCTGTGCAGGGTAAGAGAGAAGGGCAAGGTCAAATCCAAACATTTCCGAGGGCCACATTATGTCAAAACCACAACTTCTCTGGGCTGCTTTTTATTTCACGATTATGCCAACACTTGAAAATACTTTGTGTCTCTAGTTCTATAGCACGAACAAGACTATTATTTCTTCAAATACAAAGTTTCCCTCAAAACAAATACAAACTCTATTATGAGGGGTCTGTAGTAAAACTCTACCCCAACAAAGAAACAAAATACCACAAATCGGGTTTTTGTTTTTTTTTTTCAGATTATCTCCCAAAAATATAGAGACTAAGAGAAAAGAGCAAAACATTTAAAGTGTGTGTTGGCAGAATTCAGTGTAATTTATTGATGGTTTTATGGCTCCCATATTGTACTTTTATTACTTCTCAAGAGCCATTCATGACATGTGTTGCAATGAAAACCCAAATCGTATATGAATTTTTATCTGAAAATAAAGTGTTTGTTGCCCTCTTGAGGTAAATTCAAGAACAGAAACAAAACAACACTGGCACTGCCTAGAATATTACTGAAAGAGGCTTTCTCTTCCGCAGGGCTTTTTTCTACAAACACTGAGTTTGCTGTACTAGACAACCCTATTTTCAACCCAATGATGGACAACTTACATTCAAGCACCACTAGCACTAGAACATTTCTGCAAAAATGAAATGTTACACCAAGAATAAAGCAAAATTTTTAGTTTCAATCGATGAAAATGTCAAACTAGATACATCCTAAAAGTTCACTATGCAGATCTTAGTTGGCCTGCTTCATATACCTCAGGTGACCCAAACTGTAGGTGATGAAAAGCTTAGTGGCAAATTTGTATGGGGGAGACAGGCAAGTCTAAGATATTTACAGCTCCATTCCACTTAATATGTAAGGTCTTCAAGATAAGAAGACCTTACATATTAAGGTCCAAGAAAGGAGTGTAGAAGTATATAAGCGTGCATAGAAAAACTAATCTTGATAGATGTCCCTGCCAGGGAATTTTCAGAGCTGAATAAATTGTGGTCAGTAACCCTCTGAGAGAACATTCTGCTGCCATTCCCGTCTCCTGGCTTTGAACTAATAAAGGTTGGTTTTCCTCAAATTGCATTTTATCTAAGGTATAGTTTGATTTTTCAGTATTATTAAGAGTAATTAGCTGGATGATATCATTACTCCTCTAAACTTTGAAGACTTCAGCGTTTACTAAGCATGACTCATTAATGATCAGTTTTTTTTTTTGTTTTTTTTTTGAGACACAGTCTCACTCTGTCGCCCAGGCTGGAGTGCAGTAGTGCAATCTCAGCTCACTGCAACCTCCAACTCCTGGGTTCAAGTGTTTCCGTGCCTCGGCCTCCCGAGTAGCTGGGACTAGAGGCACCAGCCTCCACGCCCAGCTAATTTTTATATTTTTAGTAGAGAGGAAGTTTCGCCATGTTGGTCAGGCTGGTCTCGAACTCCTGGCCTCAAGCAATCTGCCTGCCTCGGCCTCCCAAAGGGCTGGGATTATAGGCGTGAGCCACCACGCCTGGCCTCTTGATCAGTTTTGAATGAGCAGTAACAACATAGTCACCATCTCATCTGCTATTAAAGCCCCTGCAGGAGGAAGAGATCATAATGCTACAGGTCCAGGTTCACGGACACAGAATTCACCTGTTACGTTCCCTAGAGTCAATCGAACAGAAGTGGGATGCTGTGCACACAAACTCTCTCAGCTGCCGAATCTTTCACATGGGCTCTTTGAGCTACCCTTGGTATTAAATTTTATGAAAAAGCTCCTCTCTTCTTTTCACTTTTACAAACCCAAGGAGAACAAAGGAAGTTAAGCAGGTAGGGGGAGTAGGGAGGGCACAAAAAGATGTGACTGCTCCCAATTCCAAGAGGCAACCATACCCAGGTCATAAGGTAACTGATCATTCATTTGAAATTCATTCACGCATTTACTTGTGCTTACTATGTGCCAAGAACTGCTTTACTTACAGGGTAATAAAAACCACTCTTAGGTCTACTCAAAATTTGGTCCTACACAAAAAATCTTCAGAGGTGGCACTATTTGAACCACCTTATAATTAGCTATATGAAACCCCCACCCCATATAAAAGAGAAGCCAGAGAAAAGCCTGAGGGTGGTAGGGAAGGGGGGCAAGGAGAAACAGGCCATATTCCTCCCAAGACCGTCAAGCTCTGACGATGTGCACACACGTGCACATACATACAGACACACTCACATTCTGACACCTAGCACAGCTTGCAAAGTTAGGCTCTGAAAGCAAAGCTACCTGGGGTTTACATCCCACTCTACCACCAACCACCTCTGCAACTTTGGGCAAACTGCTTCATCTCTCTGTGCCTCAGCTTCCTCACCTGAAAAACAGGGATAATCTGAACACTTAACTCAAAGGCTTACTATGAGTATTAAATAAGTGAATATTAAACACCATGACAACATGGCCCACTGTACATGGAGCAAAGGGAAATACCCTCCTTTGCTCCCATTTCCCATGTCCCTTCCTCCTCAGCTCTAAGATCTATGATGACCATTATTCTGCCACCTTTTCTATGCATTTATATACAGATGTGTATGTGTGTATGTGCATGAACACACAAATAATGGGATTGTACTGTAAGAACTGCTCTACAAATTGCTTTTCACTTAGTATACTTTGGAGATCCACAACTCTCCCACGAGGTGGTCTCCTCCATTTACATGGTTGGCAACATTACCTATGAGCTGATAATCCCCAGTTTCGCACCATCAGCTCAGACTTCTCTTGTATTCAGAGCCCACTGACATCTCCACTTGAATATATCACAGGCACTTCAAATTTCACACACCCAAAACGGAACTCTTGATTTTTCTCCCACTGAGATTTTCTCTGCTTTTCCCGCTGTCTTTTCCACCTCAGTATACAGCCCTACCCTACCTTCCTACCATTTCTGACAGCCAGAACCTTAGTGTCAGGCTTGATCCCTTCCTCTATCTCAATCTCCTCTCCATCACCACTGCTGCTGCCCCCAACTGAGCAGGGATGGATGTAATCAGATGGCCTTCTATCTGGTTTCCCACTTTCACCCTGGTACTCCTCTAATCCATTAGCCAGACAGTAGCCAGAATGACCCTACCTGTTAACCAGAACATGCCACTTCCCCTTCATCTGCTTCCTACTGCATTTCAAATAAAATTTCAACTCCTCAAAAGCATGTATCTTGGCCCTTACCTAACACTTCAACCCCATCTCATGATGTTCTTTCTCTTGTTCACTGGGATCTGACATGGTTTGAGTGTTTGTCCCCTCCACATCTCATGTTGAAATGTGATCCCCAATGTCGGAGGTATGGCCTTGTGGGAGGTGTTTGGGTCCTAGGGCTGGATTCCTCATAAATAAATGGCTTACCACTGTCTCCCTGGTGATAAGTGAGTTCTCGCTCAGTTGCTTCACATGAGATCTGTTGTTTAAAAGAGTGTGCCACCTCCCCTACCCGTGATGTGATGTACTGGCTCCCCCTTCACCTTCCACCATGATTGGAAGCTTCCCGAAGCCTCACCAGAAGCAGATGCCAGCACTATGCTTCATGTGAAACCTATAGAACTGGAGTCAATTAAACCTCCTTTCTTTATAACTTACCTAGTCTTAAGTGTTCCTTTATAGTGACACCAATGGATTAACACAGGATCTAGCCATGCTGGCTTCCTCTCTGTCCCTAGAACACCCAAGCTGTTTCCCATTTCAGGCCCTTTATCTTATCCTTTCTGCTGCTGGCCTAACTCCTCCTTGTACTTCAGGCTCAGCCTAAATATCACCACTTTCCAGGATCTAAAACAGCACACAGTATCTAGTGGGCCCTCAAGAAGGATTTGTTAAATAAGGAAAATAGTAACTATCCAGGTGTTCCCACAACTCCTGAAAACAAAAACTATTTTAAGACTTTCACTTCTTAAATCACTGAGCTACATACTAACCTGTAGTATTCTTCTTGCTAAAATCAAGGTGTCAAAATAATGCATAATTTTGTCAACTGGAACTCAAAATGAGTAAATTAACTTGTGGTTTGAATAACACATGATTTGACAAACATGAGTTTGTCCCCTCTAAAACTCATGTTGAAATTGTCCTTGTAACAGTATTAACAGGTGGGGCCTTTGAGAAGCGATCTGACCTTGTGGGTAAGATTAATGCCATTATAAAAGGATGAATTAGCCCGCTTTTTGTTTTTCTTGCCTTTTGCCATGTGAGGACGTACCCTTGCCAGATGCCAGGACCTTGACATTGGACTTCCCAACTTCCAAAGCTGTGAGCCAATAAATTTCTGTTCATTAAATTACCTAGTCTCAGATATTTTGTTACAGCAGCACAAGACAGACTAAGATCCCAATCACAAAGTTATTATTTAATAATTATGAAATATTTACTCTAAATTAAGTTTTTAACTACCAGTACCTTGTTCTGCTGATTTGACAGCAGTTAAATGTTTCAAATAAAGCACACTCTCACTCCCCTTCTTAGGTGGGCTGAAAAACTTAATTAGGCCAATCAGAACTACTGTTGTTTAGACAAGCCTAAGGCTGAAAAGACCTTCATGGACCGTATTTGGTGAATCCCTCTGTTTGAGAACACTACTATGTCAACAAACTATATTCATTTTTTCTTTAAAAGGATTATTTCAGTGAAAGGATTATTTCCGTGAAAATGAGAACTTTCCACGAAACGAGAAAGACTATGAGAAGTAAGAATGTGGATGCAGGGCAGAAGGCATTCTCGTAAGCTAATGCCAGGAGCATAAACTGAAAATCACTCTGGAGACTATGATAAAATAAGAATTTCTTACTTGACTGCCTCGTAAATATTGTTGGAAGTATGTCCTGATAAGGCATCATGTAAATTTCGAATAAAATAATCTCTGTATTCTTCTGGAAGGGCCATAAACGTTCCACCCATCACAATAAACTCCACTTTATCCACACTATGACCAAGTTGTTTTAACTGAAAGACAAATTCATCAGCATTAGAATGATGTAAGCAAAAGCAACTACTCTAAGAAGGCATTGCAAATCTCTTATTTTGCAGTGTTTTCATCAGTAGTTTAAAAATCAGAAGTAATGAAACACATTCAGCTAATTCTGTGGATAAAAAATAGGCTCGTCTAAAAGAAAAAAAGTGAGTACAACTCAAATAAGGAGAATGAGAACATAAAATAACAAATAAGAGGCGTGACTTTAATACGTACAAAGTGGAAATTTAAAAACACGAAGAATATAAACTAGAAACCAGTAAAGACAAATATAATACAAAATGCAGAATAGTAAGTATTTATTGATCATGTATTTTATGTCAGACTTGGTGGTAAGCCTAGGGGACAAAAAGGTGGCATTTATGGTCAACAATGATGAATGATTATGTAACATAATAAGAATTTGATGTAATGGAAGAAAACAAGAATAAATTAGAAAGAAGAATGAAGACAGCCGTCTAAAATTGATGGATGATTCTGAGCACAGGAGGCACTTCAAGTCTGCTTTCTAAAAAAAAAAGTGAAAGTCTGATTAAAAATGAAATATTCAGGCCAGGTGCAGTGGCTCATGCCTGTAATCCCAGCACTTAGGAGGACCAGGCTGGCAGATCACCTGAGGTCAGGAGTTTGAGACTAGCCTAGTCAACAAAGTGAAACTCCATCTCTACTAACAATACAAAAATTAGCCAGACGTGCTTGTAATCCCAGCTCCTCTGGAGGCTGAGACAAGAGAATGGTTTGAATCAGGAGGTGCAGGGTGCAGTGACCCGAGATTGCGATTGTGCCACTGCACTCCAGCCTAGGCAATAAGAGTGACACTCTGTTTCAAAAAAATAAATTACTTAATAAATATTAGGTCTCCTCTACTAGGGAAGAGAATGATACCAATCTTTCATTTTGTTGACTACAATAAGCCAAGATTCTAATTTTTAAAAATAGGTATTGAAATTAACACTAATTTCTGAAAATGGCAAAAAAAATTTATACAGAAAAACAATATATATGCATGTGTATACATATATCAACACTAAAAGAATACTCTATTTCTATATCTATCGTTGTTTCCAAGAGATCCTCATCAAAATTACCCTGGTAGCTTTTTAAAATATCTTGCTAGAACCTTAAAGCTGACTTAATCAGAACATCCAGAGGCGAAGATCTGACACATGTTTTGGAGAAGTTACTCAGGTAATTCTAGTGCATTTAAGAAAAGAATCACTGCTCTATGTTCATTTCTAAATCTTGTAAATCATGCTCCTTTTTTGGTAAACATAAACATTTCATGCTCAACAGTTTTACATTTTAAATGAATTAACTATCATAGCTCAAAAAGAAATTGAAGCAAAGGTCAGTTTAGAACCCACTTTTTGGAAAAATGCAGGCTCCCCCAGGTGGGGTCCTCTCCTGTCACTGACAATCCTGTTCCTCATATGCTTGGGTGACAGCAAACTGGATATGAAAACTGAACAGTATTCAGCAATAAGCCAATAAATAAACCCAGACACAACTTATCCACTATAGTATGTATTACTATCTACTTTAGACTTGGATGTGCCTACTATACATTACTGTTACAACTATGGACAGTGCTTTACATTCTTTAAATTGGACAAGTTTAAAATAAACTTGTAAATAAAGAAAATCTGTATTAATGCTCAGATTTCTTGAACAGTGCAAGGTCATGTACGTAGTACTTGTTTTTGGTCAGCTACACTAAGGTATAATTTACATACGATAAAATCCACTAACTTTAAGTGTACAATGGATGAGAGCATTTAGAGTTATCTACCCACCACCATGATCATGATATAGAATAATGCCATACCCCCACAAGTTTCTTTGTATTCCTTTGTAGGAAATTTCCTATTTCCACCCAACAAATCTGTCACAATACTTCTTTTTGAGACAGGCTCTTGCTCAGTCACCCAGGCTGAAGTGCAGTGGTATGACCACAGCTCACTGCAGCCTTGACCTTTTGGGCTCAAGGGATCCTTCCACCTCAGCCTTCCAAGTAGCTAAGACTTCAGGTGCACACCACCACGCCATGCTAATTTTTTTATTTTTTGTAGATGGGGTTTTGCTATGTTGCCCAGGCTGGTCTCAAACTCTTAGGCTCAAGTGACCTGCTGTCACAGCCTTCCAAAGTGTTGGGATTATAGGCATAAGCCACTGGGCCTGGCCAGTCAAAATTCTTATTCTGACTTTTGGAAGTTAAAAGTCCACCTATTGTCCACCTATTGTCTACCTATTGTCTACCTATTGTCCACCTATTGTCTACCTATTGTCCACCTATTGTCTAAGAACTTTCCACCTATTGTCTAAGAACTTTCATACATTTTTATTCCACAAATTTCATACTACTAATAACTTTCTACAAATACAAAAAAACTTAGAGAATATAAAACCCTTAAACAATAAATACAGTGTTTAAAGAAAGCAGTGTTTTTCACCTTGCTAGGCATGGCAAATTCTCCCTCCCTCAGATGGATACTGAAAACTTACAAAGGGGAAAAACACATTTTTCGTTATTTCAGGTTCAATTTGACTCAACCAACAATGCCTTCTTAGTAAATATAAACAGCTAATTTTTTAAAAACATGTTTTTTTAAAAATGTACCTGCTCTATTCGGTGTCTTGTCTGTAGGAAAGGGTCATATCTGGCACGGATAGCTCTCATGGAGGTTGGCTAGAAGAGAAAAATATTGTTATGCTCACACTCAATTAAAAATAAAAAGTAGTTTCAAAAGGATTGTATTAAAAAAAAAAAAAACAACAACTCTCCATGGTTCAGAACACTGAAACATGGCTTGTATCCCCATTAATTTTTCTCAGTCTTGTCAGGGTTCAAAACAATGTCCTAAATCACATCCGGCAGGTGTCCACCCGCACTGTCATAAGCACCTCAACAGCAGGGTGTCTCCTTGGATCACATCTGTCTTTTGTATAAACACGTCTGGAATTCCGGGGTCGCCAAAGCGTTCTGCTCACAGACACAGACGTGCATACATATTCTAGAGTCATGTAATAAAGTCACTTTTAAATATGCTTCTAAAATACCACACAATTTTTAATGGCTACCATCATACAGTGGAAAACTCTACAGCCACAAAACAATGTAATGACACAAAATGTTCACTAAGATATTGTAAAATAAAAGGCAAAGTGAAAGAGGACTCTGATATGCGACCTTATATGGAATCAGTCGAACAAAGAATATGTCCAGGTTGAGCATCCCTAATCCAAAAATCAAAAATGCTCCAAAACTCAAAATTTTTTGAGTTAATTTTTTAAAACTTAATACAAACTTTGCTTCATGCACAAAATTATTACAAATACTGTATAAAATTAATTCAGACTAGGTGTATCAGTTGTACATAAACCAAAAATGAATCTCATGTTCAGACTCGGGTTCCACTCTCAAGATTTCTCATTATGCATATGCAAATATTCCAAAATCCAGAAAAATCCAAAATCCGAAACATTTCTGGTCCCAAGCATTTCACATAAGGGATAGGCAATCTGTGTATGCTGTATTCCCTAAAATATCCCTGAAGGATGGGGAGGAAATAATAGACAACACTAAGTGTAGGGGGAGGAGCAAAAAAGAATGGCTAGGGGATAGGAATGAGAGGAAGCCTTTTCACAAAATCATTCCTCTTGTATTTTAAAAAATTTGAACCCTAGAAAACAGGAAAAAAAATGAAAACACATATGAGAAAAAGTCACAAGGTTTCCTGGCTTCTGAGCTCTTCTGAGGAGGGTGACTCCTTCAAAAGTGCCTCACTGGCCTCCTGCCTTCCTTCTGGTTCCCACTCTAACCCTTTCTCTACATGGCCATCAAAATGATATTTAAAAAAAACTAAACTGGATTGTATCATTCCCCTGCCTTAAATCCTAATAGTTTCTCATGACTCCTACACTAAAATGGAAACTCCTTAACTTTGCTTACAAACCCCAGCTCATTTGCCTCCCAGCCTCATGCTTCCCTCACTCTCTGCACTGCACTGCACAACACCCCCATGTCTTTCCTTCCTTGGGTCTTATTCTAGTGACTTCTGTGCTAGAAATGCCCCTTCCACATATTCTTAGGACTAGCTCCTTGTCATTCAGACTCCGCTTCAATCTTACCTCCTCACAGAATCCCTTCCTAACCACCACAGCTAAACCATCTCAGCTGTCATCACCTTACTCGATTTTACATCTCTGCTTAGCGTTTTTTGAGTGCCTGATACTTTTTCTTGTGTCTTTACTGTCTACCTTCCATTATTAGAATACAAATTCCAGGCTGGGTGCAGTGGCTAATGCCTGTAATCCCAGCATTTTGGGAGGCCGAGGCGGGCGGATCACTTGAGGTCAGCAGTTGGAGACCAGACTGGCCAACATGATGAAACCCTGTCTCTACTGAAAATACAAAAATTAGCTGGGCGTGGTGGTGCTTGCCTGCAGTCCCAGCTACTTGGGAGGCTGAGGCAGGAGAATCGCTTGAACCCAGGAGGTGGAAGTTGCAGTGAAGGAGATCGTGCTACTGCACTCCAGCCTGGGTAACAGAGCGAGACTCCATCTCAAAAAAAAGAAGAAAAAAACATGTAAATTCTGGAAGATAAAGGGACCCTCTCCATTTTCCACTGCTAAAGCAACAGTACAATGTAGTGGTGAGCAGCAGAGTTCGAAACCTGCTTGTCTCTTACTAACAGTGTGTCTTTGGGCCAGCTGTTTAAGCCCGCTATGCCCTAGTTTCCTGATCGGCAAACTGGGATAATGATAGTGTCTATCTTCAAAACACTGCAATAAGGTTTACAGTTATAAAGCACTTAGAACAGCGTTTGGGATAAGAAGTGCTTATGTAAGTATTTCTCTAGTGGCTAGAACAATTTAGGACACTAGTAGACACTGGTAAATATTTGGTGAATGAACAGCTTTCATAATCAGAAAAAAAACCAAAAACAAAAACAAAAAATTATCAGAAAGCCAGTACTGGTAAAACCGTACTACAAGTAAAGCATGATGCAACACTTCATCAGGACAGCCTCAAAGTTACTGTACCTCATAGCCAGTGTAAGACTGAGTGGAATATTCAAAATCGGAATCAGGTCCACCAGGGCAGTATCTGCCAATACAACAAAAGAATAAGAATGTCAGATGCAAAACTGAGTTCAACCGGCTAGTTCCAAGCATCTACTGTCTCCATAGAATCCTGATAACAAACGAGCTTCCTTTTCAAATCCTAACAGAAGAATCTACCTTTGCAGTATCTGTAAATAACGTTATTTTCTACCAACAAGTAAATAAGATAAATATGTAAAGAGACACTATTACACCCATTTTCAAAATACTACTGTTGTGGTTATTTCAGAGGTTTAAGCTTTTAGGGACAAATAACAGAAATGAAGTTTTCCTGAGTTTGAATCAATACTCAGTGTTCTCTTGGGAACCACACTCAAGAAAATCTTTCCTCCTTTTTATCTTCCTACCCAGAATCATGCAAACTTTTCTGCTAATTCTTTCCAATAGGTGAGTTTGAGATATCTAAAGGTTACGTATAAGGATAATTTTTTATTTTGATACGTTTCTGATCCAAATTCATTTTAAATTTCTGACGTGGAATTTAGGCAGCTCATATTCCCATGTTTCATTTATGAGTTAAAGAGAATGTGCTGTTTTGAGTTGCATATCCCAGTATCTACTATTTTCAGTTCCATAACCTACATTTTTAAAATTGTATATTGCAACAAATTAAAATATTCATATGTTCCAATTTTATTTATTTTGATATGCAGTCTCACTCTATCACCCAGGCTGGAGTACAGTGGTGCGATCTCAGCTCACTGCAACCTCCACCTCCCAGGTTCAAGGGATTCTCCTGCCTCAGCCTCCCAAGTAGCTGGGACTAGAAGCACATGCCACCATGCTCAGCTAAATTTTTGTATTTTTAGTAGAGATGGGGTCTCACGGTGCTGGCCAGGCTGGTCATAAACTCCTGACCTCAGGTGATCCGCCTGCCTCAGCCTCCCAAAGTGCTGGGACTGTAGGCGTGAGCCTCTGTGCCCGGCCCCATATAGTCCAATTTTAAAGCACTAAAATATCTACCAATGGTTGCTTGTTTGAAAGGAGTAATCTATAAATCTATTAAGTCGAAGTTTTAAATATTACCAGCATGTACTGACTAAGGGCTCGAGGGGGCATACTTAGTTTAAATAAAACACACACACATACAATTTAACAAAATCACCATACTTACACACATATATTTCCTGTAAAGCTGATGTGTGGACATCTGTGGGGTTTGCACATCACAGCCACAACAGCAATCTATAAAAGAAAGATGAATAAAAAAGCTATTATAGGATAATTAATACAAAACGCCACAGAGTGGTTATCCCTTGGAAGGAAGGAGAGGAATGCAACCAGAGAGTGGCAAGACTGGGCTTCAAAGGTATTGACGAGGCTGTATTTCTTAAGCTGGGCACTGGGTACAAGAGTGATCTCTATTTAATATTAATTATCTTTAAATTGTCCATATGTATTATATATGTGAATTTATATTCCATTTTACAATAAATTAAGTACAAAATAAATTAATTGTTAAAGCCACAGTGATTCTTAGTCTTTCTCTCTCTGATTATCTTACTAAATAGCCTGTAAGAAAAAAATTACTTTATGCAATTCTATGAAGTTATATATAAACCTAACCTTTGTGACTCAAATGCCTCATGAACACACTGGATCTCAATATTTGCAGCAGGGACTATTAAACTAACAGCTTATGTTTCAGGGTCTGGGTGTAAATAACTTCAGAGGGGTCTGACAGAGCCTCAGTGAGGTGAGGATAGGAGGCAGTGGCAGAGACGTGAGATTGGTTACATCCGGGGCACTTGGTCAAATCTGGCCATTTATGAAAGCAAATGCAAGCCAGGCTTCTCACTGTCAGAGAAGTAGCTACAAACATGGAAAGAGAGAAAAGCAGAATGAACTCTATGGGCTGGGTGGAATTAAAGGTATTGAGGTCAATCAGAGTGTTCAACATATGGTAGACTAATAAATACAAATGGAAATGTGTTACATATATGTGTGCATATATGTATGCAGCTATACATATATATGTCCTTGCTTGATTCACTGAGAGAGTCTGGTGGCATAACACCCTAATAGCAGTAAGCACACCTAGTACTCAGGTCTTAGTTTCTAAATATCCTTCTCCACTAAAAGAAATCAGGGCTCCTTGGGGAAATGGCTGATTCCAGGGCTGGAACAAAGAAAGTCTAAGATGAGCCTGGGACATTTTTCTTTCCTTTCTTTTCTTTTCTTTTTTTTTGGTGACAGAGTCTCACTCTGTTGTCCAGGCTGGAGTGCAAGGGCGCAATCTTGGCTCACTGCAACCTCCACCTCCTGGGTTCAAGCAATTCCCCTGCCTCAGTCTCCCAAGTAGCTGGGATAACAGGCATGTGCCACCATGCCTGGCTAATTTTTTGTATTTTTTTTAGTAGAGACAAGTTTTTGCCCTGTTGGCCAGACTGGTCGCGCACTCCTGACCTTAGGCGATCCACCCAGCTCAGCCTCCCAAAGTGCTGGGATTACAGGCGTGAGCCACCATGTCTGGCTGAGCCTGCAACATTTTATTGTGCCATAAAGCTAGAAACTGCTCAAAGAATGATGAGGACATTTTAAAAAGACATAGAAATCACCTTGAAAAGGCTCTCGCTGGTCAAGTCTGCAATAATTTGTGCATCAAAATAAATAGTAACAGATGACAACCCACCAAAGAGGAAACCATTTATTCCTTCACACAAATAAAGGTGTGAACTGGGTATGTGATGAGGAACAAGATATTTACCTAGTTTCTAAGTATTTCTCCATACAGCACTTCTTCATACAAAGTGGGAAAAAATAATTTGACAGAGGGTAAGTCTGGTGGACAGCATCTTGATCAAAATAAGAAATGTCAGTGATAGGAAAGCTGAACCTAGGCACTACTGGATGGAAGATGATGAGAAGAACGCAGTGCCACTTCTGTAATGCACAGGCCGAAGACGCATAAGCTGAATCTCATGATGAGGAAACAGCTGATGAACCCACATTGAAGGACATGCTACAAAATAACTTGCCTGAAATCTTCAAAAGTGTTAAGGTAATGGAGTCCAAAAAAGACAAAGGAAATGTCCAGACTAAAGAGATAAGACAATTAAAAGCAATAGGTGATTCTGAACTAGGTTATGTGGGACGTTATGGAAACAGGTGGTGAAACTTATGTGAGGTCTGAGGCTTAGATGACAGTAATGTATCCAAGTTAACAACCATGGTGTTTCAAGGAAAACACAAACACGAACTCAAATACAAACTCAAAATGGGTTACAAACCTACTTGTCTATATTTAAAAGTTGTGCTCTAAGAAAGACAATGAAAAGCCACAGGCTGCGAGAAAATATCTGCATAATAGGTACCTGATAAACCATTTCCAGCTAAAATATACAAAGAACTCTTAAAACCTAATAAAAAACACCCAATTAAGAACAGGGCAAAAGATGTGAATAGATATCTCACTAAAGAAGATATATAGTGGCAAGTAAGTGTACGGAAAGATGCTCAACATCATGTCATTAGGGAATTACAAACTAAACAAAGAGATACCACTGTTCAACTGTGAGAATAGTAAAATCCAACACACTGGCTGGGCACCACAGTTCACACCTATAATCACAGCACTTTGGGAGACCAAGGTGGGAGGATCCCTTAAGCCCAGGAGTTCAAGACCATCCTAGGTAATATGGTGAAACCCTGTCTCTACAAAAAAACCCACAAAAATTAGCTGGTGTGGTGGTGCATGCCTGTTGTCCCAGCTACTTGGGAGGCTGAGGTGGGAGGATAGCTTGAACCTGGGAGGTTGAGGCTGCAGTGAGCTGTGATCATGCCACCACACGCTAGCCTCAGTGACAGGACAAAACCCTGTCTCAAAATAAATTAATTAAATAAAATCCAAAACACTGACATCTTCAAGTGTTAGCAAGGATGTGGAGCATCACAGCGTTCACTCGCGGCTGGTGGGAATGCAAAATGGTGCAGCCACACCGGAAGAGTTTGCAGTCTTTTACAAAGTGAAACACAGTCTTACTATATGATCTACCAGTTGCACTTCTTGACAGTTACTCAAGTAAGCTGAAAATGTAGGCGGACACAAAAACCTTCACACAGCTTTGTTTAAAACTGCCAAAAATTGGAAGCAACCAAGATGTCTTTCAATAGGTGAATGAATAAGCAAATAGTGGTACATCCGTACAATGGAATATCATTCAGCAACTAAAAAGAAGGAATGACCTGCCAAGCCACAAAAAGACATGACAGACTTAAACCCATATTGCTAAGTGGAAAGGCTGTATGATTCCAATTGCTGTACATGAAACTCTGGAAAAAGCGAACTTTATTAAAGACAGTAAAACACTCAGTGGTAGTCAAGTTACATCTGGAGCGTGCAGAGGGAGAGGGACAAATAGGAGCTGTTTTTTTTTTTGTTTGTTTGTTTTTGAGACAGAATCTCACTCTGTCACCCAGGCTGGAGTGCAATGGCATGATCTCAGCTCACTGCAACCTCTGCCTCCTGGTTCAAACTATTCTCCTGCCTCAGCCTCCCAAGTAGCTGGGATTACAGGCGCCTGCCACCACGCCCGGCTAATTTTTGTGTTTTTAGTAAATATGGGGTTTCACCATGTTGGCCAGGCTGTTCTTGAACTCCTGACTTCAGCTGATCTGCCCACCTCAGCCTCCCTAAGTGCTAGGATTACAGTCATGAGCCACCGCGCCCGGCCACAAATAGGAGATTTTAGGGCAGTGAAACTATTTCATACGACACTGTAATAGTGGATACATGACATTATGCATTGGTGAAACCTACAGAACGTAGAACACTGTGGGTATTCTAATGTAACTACAGGCTTTGGTTAATAATAGTGCAGCAATATTGGTTTATCAATTATAACAAATGTACCAAACAATGCAAGATATTAATAATAGGGAAACTGGAGTAGGTGTGAAGGCACTAGAGGAAGTATATAATTTTTTTTTCTCTGTAAACCTAAAACTACTGCATAAAATAAACAAAACATCATCAGAGAAACAGCAAGAATAAAGGCATTGAGGTGAGAATGGCAGTAGATAAGGAACGGCCACCAGCTGTGTGTTTCTGATACTTTCAATAGATCACTCTGTGACACTGTCAAAGATGAATTTCATGCAGGTAGGACAAAGTAGACAAGTAAGGAAATGACTGAAATAATCTAAACAAGAAATAATAAACGTCAAAGCATTCCTACCAGTGGCAGTAGGAACGGAAAATGCATTTCACATTTTTTGGAAACTGAGTGCACAGTGGTACCATGAACTAACATGGACAGGAAAGGTGAATAAGCATGTTTGGTATTAATTTGGGTTATGTTATACTTGAGGAGGTTCTTAGGCAGTCAAAAGACAGATACCTAACTGACAATCTGACAGGAGGCTGAAGTTCAGGGAATGGTTCATGCTGGGAGTCAGCATACAGTAACAGTAAAATCATCAAATGGATGAGGTTACCAAAGCATGTAAAGTACCAAACACAATGGGCCCAGGACAAAAGAAAACACTAACTTTTAGAGGCAAGCACAACAGGGGTAGCCCTCAAAGAAAGGACAGAAATGATCAGAGATAGAAGGAAAAAGAGAGAGGGTGGTATCACAGAAGCCTCGGTTTACCAGGCAGGCTGAAAGGTTGCTAAGTTTCTGTCTTCTTTAGTGGCAAGCCCACACATAATGCTTAACCCTAAAAAGTCGGCCAGGCACAGTGGCTCATGTCTGTAATCCCAGCACTTTGGGAGGCTGAGGCGGGCAGATCACCTGAAGTCAAGAGTTCGAGACCAGCCTGGCCAACATGGTGAAACCCTGTCTCTACTAAAAATACAAAAATCAGTTGGGCATTGTGGCACATGCCTGTAATCCCAGCTCCCTGGGAGGCCGAGGCACAAGAATCTCTTGAACCTGGGAGGTGGAGGTTGTAGTGAGCCAAGATTGTGCCACTGCACTCCAGCCTGGGCGACAGAACAAGTTTCTGTCTCACGGAAAAAAAAGAAAGTCAAGACTTATCTATTATATAAAGAATGTTATTTTATTTAGGGATATGGAAGTTAATGCTAAAGAAATTGGCTAAAAGTTAAAAATGGTTGTCCTAGGGTAGAAAAAGGGAGGTGAGAGGGGCATGGACTATTAGTTTTTCTTAACAAGCTTTTTTTTTTTTTTTTTTGAGACGGAGTCTTGCTCTGTCACCCAGGCTGGAGCGCAGTGGCACAATCTCAGCTCACTGCAAGCTCCACCTCCCAGGTTCACGCCATTCTCCTGCCTCAGTCTCCAGAGTAGCTGGGACTACAGGTGCCCGCCACCACGCCCAGCTAATTGGTTTTTTTTTTTTGTATTTTTAGTAAAGACGGGGTTTCATCATGTTAGCCAGGATGGTCTCGATCTGACCTCGTGATCCGCCCACCTCGGCCTCCCAAAGTGCTGGGATTACAGGTGTGAGCCACCGTGCCCGGTCAACAAACTTTTTACACTAGATGCAAACAAACGAAACAAAACAAAAACACTGAAGTACAAAGAAGAAGATATGAGGTTTGGTGGTACATTGTATGTTAAAGTCTTAGGGTTTAATTAGCCACAAACGTAACGTGATCCAGGAGACATGGTCACTAAGTCAACACAAGCTGCTTGGAATATAATATCCCAGTTCAAATAACAGAATGAACTTGTGGGATCATATCAGGAAAAATTTGGTTCTGGGGACCATATGTTAAGAGGGTCTTAATTCTATCAATTTCCGCGCATGTATCTCACACTCATCTTTTTTCATCCTAGAGTCTCCCTCCTAACTCAAGTCCTTAACACTGCATACTGAGATCATACCAAGAGCGTCTAAACTAGTCTTTTTGTCTCCAAACTACCCTGCACGTTGTATCCAAATAAATTTTCTGAAAATCTACTTTATTCATATTACTCCCTTTTTCAAAACTTTTGTTTCCTATTATCTAGCTGCTTTGCCAGACATTTAAGATTTTTATAAGCTGATCCCAAACTACCTGTTCAATGCACAGTCCTACTCTCCTGAACTGTTAACGCCCTTCGGTCTGGCATACTCGCTATTCCCTGCGTGCACTACACCCTTCCTGTCATTCTCTACCTCTGTGCTTTAGCCCCTCTGTCCTAGATCCCATGATGCTTCGAGCCTGCTCTTCTTGGCTTATGGGTCAAGCAAGCTCTGTGCTTTCTACTGGGCCTTCCCCAGCCCCTTTTGCTGCAGGGACATCGCTGTCCTCTGGATTTCCACAGTGCTCATAATGACCATATATAGAACTACTTTGCACCATTAATTGCCTTTCAAAAGTACCTTTCATAAGCATCAATTATACTGAAAGCTACCCGCTTAAGATGACCAACATTTATCCTATTGTGATTATCACCAAGCCTGAATCCATACTTTTAAAGAAGTCAAAACGTCTTCTACTCCTTTAATCAAAATTATACTTTTTTCCCCTTTCTGCTCTCCTTGCATTCAGCACAGGTCTCCATTCCAGCACATATCCTAATACGGGGACTTCATTAGTCAGAATCCCCAACCTCCACCTCACTACACGGGCGTTACATGAGGCAGGGACTTCTGCCAGAACAGATACCCAGTGTGTCGACACTTTATGAGTAGAATCACTCACCCCACTGGCAGTTCTGATGGGTTTCGCCTTTAACTTGGGAATCAAGACCTTGCGATATTGAGGAGGGACGGCAGCAATGATATCCACCAGCCGGGGCTGGGCAGAAAGGCCATATTTGGCAGCTGTCTTGGTTTTCACCCTGAAAGTAAAGCATCTCACATTATCAAGATCACGGTATTTTAAGGACATGCTATCAAGAGTATGATCTATAACCAATATCATTAACAACTGTCACTCTCTAATCCCTTCATCATGTGACAAGAATAGTTTTAAGATCTGTGACTATCAGGGAAATAGAAGAACAAAATTCACGAGTGAATGACTACTTCCCACCCTCGAGTACCAGAAAGAAAACCAGGACTATGGAGGGAAAAGGACAATGACACAATACAGATCTAGTTCAGAATAGTGCTGCAGCTTCAAATGACTATTCTGACTCCACCTTTCTCAACCTCAGCACTACTGATGTTTGGGACCACACAGTTCTTTGCTGTGGCAGGTGGCCAGTGAATTGAGGGATGTTTAGCAGCATCCTTGGCCTCTACGCATTACCAGCCTTCTTCCTGTCTTCCTGTTGTAACACTCAAAAATGTCCCTAGACGTTGCCAAATGTCCGGAGGAGGAAATCACCCCTGGTTGACAACTACAGTCTTAGGCAAAACAATAAAAAAAAAAAAAATCAAGGATGGCTACACAGAACCAAATAGGAAATAAAGTACGTATTTTTGAAAGTTTAAAAAAACTTTTACCAGCTTTTCCTTGTGCCTGCTAGCCAAACTCTAACAGTCACCCTGTCTTCTAACTTTAATCCACCTAGAAATATCTGTGAAGTGCTCATATCATTGTCAACAAATATTAACTGAGTACCTAACATGTACAAGAGGTTGCCTGAATATTGAATACTTGGTATGTTCAAATGTGCAAGGCACAGTCCTTTCATGTTCTATGTTTACATGTTTGCAGACAGGCATGCCGAAAAAATTAATGTATAAATGATTAAAACATATGTCATAAAACACACACACATACCAACAATGAGTGCTTCCAGAATTCAGGGAGGAATCTGATGTGTGCCGGGGAGATATTTATGGAAAATGAGCACAGAAGAAAGAGTAGGTCTCAGTCAGTAAAGACACAAAGATGACATGGAGGGCACAGGGGCTGATTTATGTGCAGATGCAAAAACAGGAATGCATATATTTTAAGAAATACAAGTAGACCAACTTGACAGAAAGCAGATTTTCAATGTAAAGGTACAGAGGTTTAAAAACTTGGAAAAGCAGGTTGAAGCCAGACTGAGAGACCTTCTAATAATAAGCTGGTGACATCTGAGGAGGGACGAGTTTTAAGGAAGATGGCAGCTTTAGCTTTAGATGTGCTAAATTAAAGAGAACAACAAATATATGTAAGATGTAGAAATGTTCACTAGAAATTAAAGATTTTTATAATCAGGGGCATAACAAAAAAAGGAAGAAAAGCTGCTAAAGACATGGTAGAAAAATCAGTAAAATATAATAACTTTATAGTCAGAAGAGGATAATTATTTACTTATTTATTCCTGTAGCAAATATTTACTAAGCATGAGGATTCAAGGAAGGGATAAAATATTGCAGCATCTCAAGTATCAGAGAATAGCATCTCAAAAAAGGTCATTCCTGTACGTGGTGATTAGATGTCCTCGGGTTGGGGAGAGAACCCTTTCATTCGGGAAGATCTACACAGAGCGAATATATATTATAGTTTTTAAAAAAAAACAGATGCAGAGATGAAAGACAACTCTTATTTGAGACTGTAGGAAAGTCCAAGCTGAATATGATTATGGAGAGGAAGTGGATGAATGTGTCAAAGAGGTTCCACAGCAGGGGAGGGTTGGATTAGATCAGGGGCCCCAAAGCGAGGGTTTTCCTGACAGAAAGCTGCTGCTTCAGCTGAGACAGTAGGGAAGGAAAGTAGGATGTGCAGCAATGCAGCACAGAAGAACATGGGCTCTGGAGATGGTTGACCTAATTCCAAATCCTAGCTCTGCCAATTACTAGTTACTTACCCATGGACAAATTATTTAACCACTCTCTGGCTCAGATTACCCACCTGTCAAGTGTGGCTGATATCAGTACTCACAGAATTTTGAGAGGATTAACTGAGCTAATACATATAATGCACTAGCAACAGTGTCTGGAATACAGTAAGTGCACAATAAATGTTAGAAGCTATTAGTATTCTTAAGCTGAGACAATTTTGCCATTAAGAAATGAATGACAAGGCAAGGCAGAAAGCTAAAATTCTCAACTAAAACAAAACTTGAGCTGGAAAACAAGTGGTACTAGATAATTTCATAAAAGAGATCTGCTACCTAAGAACAAGCTTGCTGTCTTTTTATATCCACTTACTTATTTAGATCGATGTCTTTCCCCTGCTCGTGGGCTTCAATCAGTTGTTTAATAACATCTCCTATAGTCAGCATCATCAGCTCAGCAGGGCTGAGATCTCCTGGAAAGTTAATATTCAACAATGTCAAAAATCGTATCATTCAATCAAGGTTTTAAAATCTGATTTAGTAGCAGTTTTCCTTCCAAAACCATACAAATATGCCAAATGAATAGCTCAAATTCAGAAGATGCTAAACCTCTATTGTTTATGATTTGATCATATCTTTTGTATCTTTAATTTAAAACAAACCTGGCTTTATATAGATATGGGAAAAGCTCCCTTTAGAAGCACACACTCTATGAGATGATTACAAATAAATACAGGAAAGGATACAAGAAGGAGTAGAAACAATGTGAGGAGAAAGAACCTAATCACACACGAAAGGACCAAAGTAATTCTCTTCCCTTTATCTCCAGAGTTGTAATTACTAATATTTGCATAATACTTTAGCGTTCATAAAGAACATTTAGATGCATGAATTCAGGTGATTCTCAGAACAGAGGCAGACAGAACAAGAATATGTGCCTATTACATAAAGATGCTATCAAGGAGTAAAGCTGAAACTCAAACCCAGGTATCTGCCTAAGAATCTTAATGCATTTCTAAAATATTGTCTGCCCACCATCACGAGCTTCTGGCAACTGGAGCTCCCGCTCTCATCCAAAGGCAACAGCAGAAGCTGACAGGTTCTTGTACGACTTCATCTACTCAAGCACAGTTCAAAAATTGGTTCAAGGATGGGCATATCTCTAAGCCAGGCCAATCTGAGCTCTTTTCTTCAAGGTAAAAAATGCTAGTCTTTTTCCAGGGGCAAAAGTTGTGGGATATCACCTTGGAAGCTGTTGGCAAGCAAGCTTCTTGCCTGTAGAGCAGTGGTTCCCAACCTTTTTGATAAAAGGGAATGGTTTTGTGGAAGACAATTTTTCCACAGGCCAGGGGAGCAGGGTGGTTCTGGGATGATTCAAGCGTATTAAACTTATTGTGCACTTTATTATTATTATTACTGCATTGTTATATATAATGAAATAATTATACAATTCACCATAATAAAATCTATTCCCATAGAATCAGTGGGAACCCTGAGCTTGTTTTCCTGCAACTAGACAGTCCCATCTGGGGGTGATGGGAGACAGTGACAGATCATGAGGCATTAGATTCTCATAAGGAGCACACAACACAGATCCACTGCAGGCCCGGTTCACAACAGGGTTCAGGCTCCTTTGAGAATCTAATGCCACTGCTGATGTGACAGGAGGCAGAGCTTAGGCAGTAACGTGAGTGATGGGAAGTGGCTGCAAATACTGATGAAGCTTCACTTGCTCGCCTGCTGCTCACCTTCTTCTGTGTGGCTCAGCTCCTAACAGGCCACGAATTGGTACTGGTCCGCAGCCCAGGGGGTTGAGAACTCATATTGTAGGGAAAGCTAAAAGATAATGAAAAGTGTGGATGGAAGGCCCGGGCAGTTATGGAGGCCTCACATTTACTTTATCTCATTTGAACCCTTAGAATAACATGGAAGGTAGGTACTGTTATCCCATTTTATAGATGTGAAAAATGAGGCTAAGGCAAGTTAACAAGCCATCGTAAAAAGCAGAGCCAAGACTCAAATCCAGCTCTTTTCACCACAACTTCCATGCTTTTTTTCACTGTAGCACACTGCATCTAATTTAATGAGGCAAGGCTAATATATACACAATTTTTGAGAGAAATAAAGTCCATCTATAATCAAAGGCTAAATGTTTTCCAAACCATGTAACTCAGCACTTTCAGAGTTCTACAAAGGTGCCTCAGGGGCCATGTAACAGAGGTAGGACTGGTGGTGGTCATGGCAGAGGAAGGGAGAAGGGAAGAGAAAAATAAGGCAGGGGGGAAAAAAAAGAGGGGGTCTCTTTACTTCCACCACAGCAGCTCTGCTTTCAGCTGTTTATATATTGAGGTTCTGTAGAAGAATTTATTTGGAGGGTAAAAGGGGATCGGCCGATAAGAAGAGAAAAATATTTGGAAACCACTTGTATAGCTCTTGAGTGTATCAAGAACTGGAAGAGTAAATGAGTAGGAAAAGGCTTCATGGAGGAAACGGCACAGGGATCTTTAAAGATAGGGCAAGATTTGGACATGCAAAACAGAAGGCAATCCAGAACAAATAGTATCAGGCATAGGAATTATCTATCTTTGTGTGAAAGAGCACAGTCTAACTAGAATCCACCTTTCTAACAGGGTTTAGTAAAGAACAGATTACAGGGGACCCTGGCCACTAGGCAAAGGCATTGAAATGGAATGCAGTAGACAGAGAAGAATTACATATTCTCAACTTTGGAAATAAAAAGATAAAAGTAATGTTTAAGGAAGGTAAGAATATGTATTGGTACAAAGAATGATTCAGAAAGTAAAAAAGAACACATATAATCTGGGTACTATGCAAATGGCTCTTGAAAGGCAACATTGTTTTAAAAAACCCACAAAATCTAAAACAGGATCCAGTCCCAATCCCTACTAGGTGTGTGGTAAAGGAAAAGATCGACCTTTTTTTTTTTTTTTTTTTTGAGACAGAGTCTTGCTCGGTCACCCAGGCTGAAGTGAGTGCGATCTCGGCTCACTGCAACCTCCACCTCCCAGGTTCAAGTGATTCTCCTGCCTCAGCCTCAGCCTCCCAAGTAGCTGGAATTACAGGCGCCTGCCATCACGCCCGGCTAATTTTTGTATTTTTAGTAGAGACGGGGTTTCACCATGTTGGCCAGGCTGGTCTCCAATTCCTGACCTCAAGTGATCCACCCGCCTTGGCCTCCCAAAGTGCTGGGATTACTGGCATGAGCCACAGCGCCTGGCCGAGATCAACTTTTGAGCGCCCATTTCCTTGTCTGTAAAATTAGGATAATACATCCAAATGTCACAAAACCATTCTAAGATTCACATAAATAATGTATATGAAAGCTAAAATACCATTCAAATATTAGTGATGAAGGTGGGTTAGGAGGTTGGCGGTCAAAATGTAGAGGAATAAACTATTTCAAGAGGTAATTTCTAAGTAAGAACCAACATGACTTGGTGACAGAAGACGCTAAAAGAATCCTGACAGATTGAGAAGGAGCAAGTTAGAGTGAGATAACAAATTAATTTAGGGCATGCAAATATGACAAGACCCAAACGAAGGTAACTTGGACACTTAGAATTGTTGCTTGCAATAAAGAAAAATAGCAGTTAATGTCAAGAAGCATAGTGACTAACGATGTATTTATTTTTCATTTTATGTTTTTTGAGGTCATAGATACAGCCTGGCCAACCAGCTCCATACCTAAGTACAATTTTGGTCTGGGAAAGTTACTTAACTCTTTGAATCTCAGCTTCATCTGTGAAACGGAAATGATACCGACTTCAAAATACAGGCTCAATAAATGGTAGCTATTATTCTGACAACCATTACCATGATTAGACCAGCTGGTCAAACGAGTGTATAGAAATAGAAACAGAACCTGTGAGAGAATATTTCAAATTTGAATCCGTTCCGTTGAAAAACCAAAGGTGGAATTGTTCCATGCTAACTCAGGAGGTAATAAAAATGAGAATAATTGCATGCACAACTGTTACACTGAATCCAAGGATAATTAAGGCTTTTTTTCATATCTTAACATAAGGCTTTAAAAGAAACTCTCAAACTAACACGTCAAATGTGTCGTGAAACAAATCTTAACAAATGAAAAGTCCCACAACCCGTTAAATCGACGTTAACTCCTCGGAGGACATATCTTGGAATAAAGGTTTCCCTGCCATTCAAACAAAAGACACCAAGTGACTGCCAAAGAGGAAAAGAGGAAAGGTAGGGTGCTTCCAAAAGCAAAACAGAAGAAACGAGAAGGCTCTGGGGCTGGAATGGAGAGACTGACCCTAGGTGGCGGGGCGACTGGACTGGGTAGCGGATTCTCGCGGGAGAAGTCTGGTTCAGCATTTGATTGCCTGGGCGTTCGCCCCTTTCGGACCACCCCTTTTCCCCATATCCTTCCCTTTCGCACCTTTCCGCTTCTGCCTCATTTCTGCGCCGCCGTAGCAGAGCCACCAGGTATAAAAATGCAGCCACAAACTCAGACCTCGGGGAAAGCTCACAGCCACAAAGCAACCCCGCCTGTCGTAAAATGTCGGTCAATGTATCGTAAAGCTCTTGCCGAAAAGCCGACGTGCACAAAGCCACGCCCCGCTCCTTGTTGCAACTAGCCGGGTAGCTTGCGGCACCAGAGGCCTCTCAGGTGCGATCTGACCCGGGTCTCAGGGATGGAGGATGGGAGCGTCTGAACAGAGTGGTATCTTGGGGTTAGAAAGCTCGACCTGGGCAGTACAAATGTGAGACAGAGCTCTTGGATAGAGGCTACGTCAGGAAGTCTAAGTAAAAGGGTGGAAGTTGGTAGTCTCTCATGAGGGGGAGTGGGAGCCCAGGGTCGTCACATCCGGGGCGGGGGGGCGGGGCGGGGTGGGAACTTGAATGAGCGAGACCACGGAGGAGGAACTTTTCACTAGTTGTGGAAACTAACCGAGGGCCTGGAAGAGACCAGGCAGGAATCGAGTAACAATCCAAGGTGCAGGCTTTGGGACCACGTGGTCACCTTGGTCTTAGATGAATGGCACATATGATCGGTAACCATCATGAAAGCTGTGAATGTCTCTTGTGGAAGGAAAATAACATCTCGGGACCCTAAACTCTGCCAAAGAAAAAAGTTAAGCTTGGGGTCGGGCGCAGTGGCTCACGCCTGTAATACCAGCGCAATGCCCACCTCGGGAGGCCGAGGCCAGCAGATCACCTGAGGTCAGGCATTCAAGACCACCCTGGCCAACATGGTGAAACCCTATCTCTACTAAAAGTACAAAAATTAGCCACGCGTGGTGGTGCGCGCCTGTAATCCCAGCTACTTGGGAGGCTGAGGCAGGAGAATCTCTTGAACCCAGAGGTGGAGGTTGCTGTGAGTGGAGATCGTGCTCTGTTGTCCAGTGCACTGCAGCCTGGACAGTAGAGTGAGACCCTGTCTCAACAACGATAACAAAAAGTTAAGTTTGGGAACTGAGTCACGCAAAAACTGCTTTTCTTCTGTTCCTAAACAGCTGCAAAGGCAGAAGCCCACATATCTCCCCAGGTATCCTCCCAGAGGAGTTGTTGACAGGGAAATTCCTTGTGAGCGGCAAGAACTTCACCTTACAACAGTTCTGTTGAATTCAACCTTGACGTGTAAATTAACAGGTAGGGGACAAAGACAAGACTAGAAATCACCCTTTAGCCCACCCCAAGAAAAATGCGTATTTGACTCCTTCCTCTGTGTTTACTTTGTCTTCTGTAAAAGGCAGATTTACTGAGTGTGAAATGAATGCTTTATTGTTTCTCTTTCCCCTCCTGCCTGCTCTTTCCCCTTTATATATTGAAGTCCTCAAAACTCCCTTTGGAAAAACCACAGGCCACAGATTCCACCATAACTTATGTCTCTTTTTCCTGGGTGTGTCCTCAACCTTGGCAGAATAAACCTCCAGATTGAGACCTGTCTCAGACACTGGTTTACGTTCTCCAGAAAAACAGGCACAAAATTTTGCAAAATTTGGAGGCAGGACTTGGGATGTTTTCCTGAAATCCATCTATAATCTCCCTTGTCCATGGGCTGGAGATTAAGAACCTCTTCCGTTAATAAAGACAGGAACATATACCCTACTAGAATTGCATGTAGAGCATGTCTGTTTGCTGCATTAAGAATAGACTGCGGGAGGGGGTTGGTGTAGAAGTGGGGAGATCAGGTGGGTGGCGGTTACCATAGCCAGGCCAATGATTCCCAAACTTTGCTGCAATTGGAATCACCTGGAGAAGAGTGACAAATCCCAGTGCCCAGATCCCATCCCACACCTATTAAATCAGAATATCAAGGGGTGCGAATCAGGCATTAGCACGTTTAAAAGATCCTGGGTTATTCCAACGTGCATCAACGTTTAGGAACCACTAACCGAGGCCAGAGATCATTGTGACTCAAATCGGGGTAGTCAGCAGTGAAAGTGGTAAGAAGTGTTCAGATTCTGAATATAATTTGAGAATTTCAACAAGACTTTCTGACAGATCAGATGTGGCATATGAAAGGCAGACAGCAACATCTAGTGTGACACCAAAGCTTTTGGACCAAGGGACTGGAACAATGTGGTTAGAATTAGCTGAAATGGAGATTAGGTGGAGAGATGTTTCAAGGGACTGGCGGGGATTGGTTTGAACCTGTTGTATTTTCTGATGACTAGTGAACAGGAAGACATGAAAGAGGTTGACACTGGATATCAGTCGAGAGCCATCGGCGTGTGAGCAAAATTGAAAGCTATGAAACAGGTGGCTGTGGAAAGGAAAGAGACCAACGACGAAGCCTTGGGGTATTTTATTATTAGCAGGTTGAGGAGCAGGGGAATAACCAACGAAGGAGACTGAGGGGCACTTCCAGGAAGATGGGATGAAAACTAGGGCAGTGGTTATCTGAAAGCCGAGTGTAGGAAGTTTGTCAAACAGGAGGGGATGATCAACCAGGTCAAATGCTCCTGATGGCTCAAGGAAGATAAAGGTTGAAAATTGACCAGGATCATTGTGGACTTTGACAAGAACAGTTTTAATGGAATGGGAAGGGTGAAGGATTGGCTGGAGTAGGTTTATATTAGCTTGAGAGGAAAGGAATTTGAGACAGTAAGTAGAGACAACTCTTTTGAAGAGTTGTGGGGTTTTGTTTGTTTGTTTGTTTTTGGACACAAGGTCTTGCTCTGTCACCCAGGCTGGAGTGCAGTGGTGCAATCACAGCTCATTGCAGCCTCGAGCTCCCAGGCTCAAGTGATCCTTCCATCTCAGCCCCGCAAGTAACTGGAACTACGGGCATGTGCCACCATGCCTGGCTAATTTTTATTTTTATTTTTTGTAGAGATGGGGGTCTTCTTATGTTGCCCAGACTGGTCTTGAACTCCTGGGTTCAAGTGATCCTCCCGCCTCAGCCTCCCAAAGTGCTGACACCATGCCTGGCCTAGGAGTTTTGTCATAAAGAAGTGCAGAGAAATGTACTGATACCTGGCAGGGAAATGGAGGTTCAGGGGAGTGTTTATTAAGGTGGAATAAATGACATCAAGTCTGTTCACAGATGGGAATAATCCAGTGGAGAGTGAAAGTCTGGTGAATTAGAGAAGAGGAGGAGGTACTCTACGTGGTTCTTCAGTTAGAGAGAGGGATGGAATCTGGTGCACAGAGAAGGGATTGGCCTTTAATGGGTGCATGGATAGTTCATCTAGTAACAGACTGGAGGGCAGAGCACTGGATAGGTGGTTGGGTGTGATGATGAGGCTCTGTGGACATTCTCATTGCTTCTGTAAGTTCAATGGAAATTCAGCCTGAGAGAATGGAGAAACATCTAACAGGCCTAGCATTCAGGTGTCCAATAGCAGGTGCCAAGGACTACCATAAAGAACCCCAGAGGCTGGGCCCGGTGGCTTACACCTGTAATCCCAACACTTTGGGAGGCTGAGATGGGAGGATCGCTTGAGCTCAGGAGTTTGAGACCAGCCTGGGTAACATAAGGAGACCTCATCCCTACTAAAGTTTTTTTTTGTTTGTTTGTTTTAAGCCAAGTGTGGTGGCACATGCCTGTAGTCCTAGCTGCTTGGGAGGCTGAGGCGGGAGGATCACTTGAGCCCAGGAGGTCAAGGTTGCAGTGAGCCATGATCACACCACTACACTTCAGTCTGGGTGACAGAGTGAGATCCTGTCTAAAACAAACAAGCAAACAAACAAACAAGGGAACCCAGGAAGCTTTAATTTTTATTTTTTGAGACGGAGTCTCGCTCTGTCACCCAGGCTGGAGTGCAGTGGCCTGATCTTCGCTCACTGCAACCTCTGCTTCCCGGGTTCAAGCAACTCTCCTGCCTCAGCCTCCTGAGTAGCTGGGACTACAGGTGTGTGCCGCCATGCCTGGTTAATTTTTGTATTTTTAGTAGAGATGGGGTTTCACCCCGTTGGCTAGGCTGGTCTTGAGCTCCTCACCTCAGGTGATCCGTCCACCTCGGCCTCCCAAAATGTTGGGATTACAGGCGTGAGCCACTGTGCCTGGCCCCAGGAAGCTTTAAACATGCTCAAAATTAATTTTAGTAATTAAGTAATTTAGTAGCATTTGTGGTGAACTGTTGAAGCTAAGAAATAGCCAGTAGAGGGAGAGCTGAGCACGCGTGACATGAATGTTAAGTGTAAGGTGTGATTTTGCCTAGAGATCAGTATAAGACTCAGCACCCAGGGTGGCGTTTGTGCTGACTTTCTTTGCTCTGAACTTTAGCTTGCTGTTTCTGTGGTTTTCTTATGGAGGAGGGACGTCATCTTGCCAAAAGTTCAAAGCAGTTTTTAAGACCACAGTCTAAACATTTATCTTCAATTCTTTCCCTGTTCTGACCTCTTTACATTCTGAATCCCCTCTTCGGACTAAATACATACCTAGAGTACTGAGGGTTTTCTTGGTAATGACTGAGTTGGCTTTTAAAGGTACCATACACCCTTGGCCCGGCACAGTAGCTCACGCCTGTGATCCCAGCACTTTGGGAGGCCAAGGTGGGCGGATCACATGAGGTCAGGAGTTCAAGACCAGTCTGGCCAACATGGTGAAACCCTGTCTCTACTAAAATTAAAAAAAAAAAAAAAAAAAAATTAGCCAGGTATGGTGGCGTACCTCTGTAATCCCAGCTACTCAGGAGGGTGAGACAGGAGAATCTCTTGAACCCAGAAGGCAGAGGTTGCAGTAAGCTGAGATCATGCCACTGCACTCTAGCCTGGGTGACAGAGCGAGACTTTGTCTCACCAAAAAAAAAGAAAAAAGTTACACCCTGAAGCTGAGGGTTCAAGGAACAGCTTTTTCCCTGTATTTGGAGTGGGTTTTAGTTTCTTCTCTCCTGGACAATACTTTAAAATTTTTGTTTTCTGGGTTTATTAAAAATATGAATTTAAAATTAGACGGGCATGCTGGCACATGGCTGTGGTCCCAGCTGCCCAGGAGGTTGAAGTGGGAGGATGGCTTGAGCCTGGGAGGTCGAGGCTGCAGTGAGCTATGATCGCGCCACTGCACTCCAGCCTGGGGGTGACAGAGCAAGACCTTGTCTCTAAATAAATAAAGAAATAAAATAAAAATATACGGATTTAAAATTTAAGTTCCAGAAAGAGATGTAAAGCAGTATATCACTCATTTCTACACTCAAACAATCCAGTGTTGTTTTATTTTTGGCAGATGTTGTTTTTGGTGAATTTTAAGACTTTGGGTCAAGAATAAGTTTATATTTATTATCTCATATCCTCCATCTCTCCCAGTCATGTCTTATAGTTGGGTGTCTGGGAGCCAGTGCTTTGTCTGTCTCGGAACTGGGGCATTTTTCCTATCTGCTCCAGTGAGCCAGTCATCTGAATAGTGTTCACCCTCAGAGAAAGGATGCTGTGGAGGGACGCAGCGATGCATCTGGAAAGGAAAAAAGACAGATCTGCCTACTTGTAGGAACATGGCAGAGAAGGATGCAAGATCCCCATTTCATGTACCATTTAGATTTTTTTTTTTTTTTGAGATGGAGTCTTGCTCGGTCACCCAGGCTGGAGTGCAGTGGCGCAATCTCGGCTTACTGCAACCTCTACCTCCCAGGCTCAAGTGATTCTCTCGCCTCAGTCTCCTGAGTAGCTGGGATTACAGGGTCCCGCCACCACACCTGGCTAATTTTTTTGTTTGTTTTTTTGTATTTTTAGTAGAGATGGGGTTTCACCATGTTGGCCAGCTGCTCTTGTACTCCTGACCTCAAGTGATCTGCCTGCCTTGGCCTCCCAAAGTGCTGGGATTACAGGAGTGAGCCACCGCCCCTGGCAAATGTAGATTTTAGTGAAAGAAGACAGCATAAATCAGTATCTGTGGGAGGAGACCGTGGTAAATAGCTCCCTGTTGGCAAGTCAGTTTCACTTCTGCTGTGTAAACGTGGCTTTGCGATTGTGGCCCAAAGGGCTGCGTACCCCAGCTGGTTCCAAATACCTGAACCAAGGAGAAGCTGCCACCATCTCCTCTGTGGACTCCTGTAACCAAAGCAGAACTTTGTTTTTGTTTTTGTTTTCAGTGACATCTGGTAAGTTGTTTCTTTTATGTCATTTATACTGTAACTTGCGGTTGATTTTTAAAAAATGGACCTTAATTTTTAGAACAGTTTTGAGTTTACAGAAATATTGAGAAGATAGTTTAGAGCATTCGTATGTAATTCCCACCCAGCTTCCCCTATTATCTTATCTTAGTGTGGTACATTTGTTACAACTGATGAACACATACTGATATGTTATTGTTAAAGTCTGTACTTGATTCAGATTCTCGGTTTTTATCTAACGTCTGCTTTCTCCTGTAGAATCCTATTCAGGATAGCACATTACATTTAGTTATGTTCCCTTAGGCTTCTCTTAGCTGTAATGTTGTTTCTCAGACTCTTTGGCGGTTTTGAGGAGTACTCGTTGGGTATTTTGTAGGCTTCTCTTACTGGCATTTGTCTGAGGTTATTCTCATGATTAGACTGGAGTTGCGGGTTTTGGGGAAGGAGTCACAGAGTTTGAGTGCTGTTCTCATCACATCATATCAAGGGACAATATCGTCAACATGATTTAGGACTGTTGGTGTTGACCTTGACCACCTGGTGGAGGCAGTGCTTGTCCGGTTTCTCTGCTATAAAGTGACCCTTTCCCTGCTCTAATCTCTGCCCTGTTCTCTTTGGAAAGAAGTTGCTATGCACAGCACGTACTTAAGGAGCAGGGAGTTTTGTTCTACCTCCTTGAGGATGGAGTAGCTGTGTAAATTATTTGGAATTCTTCTGTATGGGACATTTATCTCTTCTCTCTCATTTGATTTTCTTAAAGCAAGTTATTTCTTGAGGGAAAATAAATTCTACTTTTCTGTTTGCTTAAGTGAATTTTCGGGGTTTTGTTTGTTTGTTTTTAAGGCCTCGCTCTGTTACCCAGGCTGGAGTGCGGTGGTGTGAACATGGCTCACTGCAATCTTGACCTTCTAGCTCAAGTAATCCTCCTGCCTCAGCCTCCTGAATAGCTGGGACTACAGATGCATGCTACCACGCCCAGCTAATTTTTTTAAAAAAATGTTGTAGAGATGAGGGTCTCGCTTTTTTGTCAAGGCTGGTCTCAAACTCCTGGTCCCAAGGGATCCTCTCATCTCAGCCTCCCAAAGTGCTAGGATTACAGGCATGAGCCACCATGACCAGGCTGTTTAAGTGAATTTTAAGGCTATGTAAAAAGACCAGTGGGCTAGAAATGGGGGAATCAGGTTTTAGTTTGAATTTTACTGAACAGTGTGATCTTAGGCAAGTCATTAATCATTCCTCCCAAAAGAAAACAGCTATTGCAGAAATTACTGGTAGGTGTATGAATTCCTGATAAGGAGGGAAGTGTCATCTTATGCCTCATTAGCTTTAACAAGCTTGAGAGAGCAATATGAGAAGATTCAAATTCGTTTCGCTAGAATCTGCTAAAATACGTTATGAAAATATCTGCTTATTTTGCTTACCTCTTTACCTAGGGAAGAAAGATGGAGAAAAACATGTCATCCCTAAAGCCTCCCTTCTACTATGACTGCTTCTGGTGGCCACACTTCTAATGCTGAACACATTAGCCGATGTGTTAATGCTGAAAACATGTCTCTTTTCCTTTAGAGATTTGGAGGCCCTTGTTTCACTTTTGCTTCTGAGCTAATGTGTTTAAATTGCTCCCCTGGGACATCCCTATTTGGAAGAGCAGTGCAGTGGCCAATAAGGTGGTTAGGAAATCTTGCCAACACCAAAGTTACTTAAACCTAAACTCAAACTCAAAGAGAAAGGAAATAAATTCTAAATTTCATCAACATTCTATGATTTCATTAATAGTCTCCTCCTCTTCATTCTTTCATTCTTTAGCTTGCTTTCTTGTGAGAGCACGAAAAAACTTGACGGAAGATTCTTTTTTTTTTTTTTGAGACAGAGTCTCACTCGGTCGCCCAGGCTGGAGTGCAGTGGCATGATCTCGGCTTATTGCAACCTCCGCCTCCCGGGTTCAAGCTACTCCTCTGCCTTAGCCTCCAGAGTAGCTGGGACTACAGGTGTGTGCCACAACGCCTGGCTCATTTTTTGTATTTTTAGTAAAGACGGCGTTTCATCGTGTTAGCTAGGATGGTCTCGAACTCCTGACTTTGCAATCTGCCTGACTTGGCCTCCCAAACTGTTGGGATTACAGGCGTGAGCCACTGCACCCAGCTAATCAAAGATTCTTTAAGGAAGATGGTAGAGCATCCTCAATGTGCTTGATCAGTGGCGACAAGAATGGGAGTCAGGATCTCAGCTAAAGTGGCATTTGTTCCCCAAAGACTAACAGATGTGTCTTGGATGATACTGGTACTGATTTCTAGTTTAACTACTTTCACAAAATATTAAAAAAAAACATTTTTACAGATGCATAAGTGCCTGTAGAGCAATTTTGCATTCATTATCACTTTTGATTCTCACAACAAACTCTTTTTATTTTTATTTTTGAGATGGAGTCTTGCTCTATTGCCTAGGCTAGAGTGCAGTGGTGCTATCTTGACTCACTGCAACCTCTGTTTCCTGGCTTCAAGCAACTCTCCAGCCTCAGCCTCCCAAGTAGCTGGGATTACGGGATTACAGGCATGCAGCACCATACTCGGCTAATTTATAAATATATATATATATATATAT
>NW_012102654.1:2545835-2546795 GCF_000951045.1 Mandrillus leucophaeus | reverse complement strand
TTTCATCTTTTTACCACTCATCTAAATCAGAGAACACTGACACTTTAAGGACTAGTTCAGTCTTTGCCTTACACGTGGGAAACCTGAGGTCAGGGGTTCGAGACCAGCCTGGCCAACATGGTGAAACCTCGTCTCTACTAAAGATACAAAAATTAGCCAGGCATGATGGCAGTTGCCTGTAATCCCAGCTACTCAGGAGGCTGAGGCAGGAGAATCGCTTGAACCTGGGAGGTGGAGGTTGCAGTGAGCTGAGATCATGTGTCACTATACTCTAGCCTGGGCGATAGAGCAAAAACTCCATCTCAAAACAAAAAACAAAAAAAAAACCCAAAGAACAAAACAAACAAAAAACAAAAAAGCAGTTTGCAGACAGTGGCTTCAGCTTGAGTTCCTGCTTACAGTTCTATCAAGTTGCTACTCACTCTCCCCACTCAACAGCCTTCCTTCTCATGAAATGCCTTTGCCATGCGTTTGAGGGAACCCTCCTTTGTAGGCACCACTACCTCCATTCCCCTATGCCTGAGCTCCAGGGGGCTTGTTTAAATAGTGCCTATTAGAGGTTGCTGAATGTGATGAAAAGAATATTGAACTTGGAGTCAGGAAACCTGAGTTTCAGCCCTCGTTGCCATAACCTTACTATGTGACCTTGGACAAGTTTCTTCCCCTTCCTGGTCCTCAGGGTCTGGATCTGTAGAAGAAGGGGCCCTCGCATTCCTTTTTTTTTTTTTTTTTTTTTTGATACAGAGTCTCACTTTGTTGCCCAGGCTGGCAGTGGCTTGATCTCAGCTCACAGCAACCTCTGCTTCCCAGATTCAAGCAATTCTCCTGCATCAGCCTCCTGAGTAGCTGGGATTACAGGCACGTGCCATCACACCTGGCTAATTTTTGTATTTTTAGAGTAGAGACAGGGTTTCACCATGTTGGCAAGGCTGGTCTCAAACTCCTGGTCCCAAGGGATCC
>NW_012102654.1:2538331-2545785 GCF_000951045.1 Mandrillus leucophaeus | reverse complement strand
GCTGGTCTCAAACTCCTGACCTCATGATCCACCTGCCTCAGCCTCCCAAAGTGCTGGGATTACGGGCGTGAGCCACTGCACCCAGCCCGCATTCTTTATTCAATGCCATGATATGCAGCTGTTCTAGTACAGGAATGACCTGCATTTGTGTTGCCTCTGTGATTTTCCTGTAAGAAAAAGACAATAAGCAAATACAAACAGAAGAAAAGGAGAGGGAGAGAAGCAAGAGTAACTGTAAAAAGTTACAGTTATTTATCAGGAAACCAGTTCTATGCGACCTTCCTATATCTAGCTGAATGTCCACAATCTTATTTAAAAGATGCTATTCTTAGGTTCAGTGCACAGGAATGTAAATAAGCACTAAAAGCAAAACTTCAGTGCTAACCACATAGCTGAAATACAAGCAAAATAAACCACACAGGCAGAACTTTGCCTATCTGAGCAATACATTTGGACTGTTATCAATTGCTTCTCCACAGAAACCAAATTTTCACAGTGAACACCACCATTCCTTCCCTTTGCGGGGAAACAGACTGCAGGATGATTTGAAGAAGGACTATACTCCCATGGCTCATTTTCTCCTTAATACAATGCACTTGCAATCACAGTGCTCTCGGTGTACTGCCTTTGGCCACATGGAAGCCCTAATCATTGGTATGGTCTTGGTTTCAATGACAAGTGACATTTTCAAAATGAGAATTTTCATCTTTTTACCACTCATCTAAATCAGAGAACACTGACACTTTAAGGACTAGTTCAGTCTTTGCCTTACACGTGGGAAACCTGAGGTCAGGGTGATAAAACGACTTGTCTGAAGTCCTCCAGCTTTATTGGTTGGTGGCAAAGCCGGAGCTGGAAACTTCCACACCTGATTTCCAGCCTAATGTTCTTCCCACCTCATCATTTAGTTCAACCCAACGACTATATACTGAACGTCTGTACCAAACTACCCCCATTTGTTTATCGCTTTTCCTTTTTAAGTACTTGGTGTTTATTTTCTTCTGTCCACTTAGCCTTTTTGCAAATGATCCCTTTCCACTTGCCAGTGTTTTTGTTTGGTCATCAAATGATCCCTTCACGCCAGTCTTTGAACATTGGCCAAAGGAATTTGAAGCCCAATCCACTACAACCAAATCCACATAATTTCCAGTTATTCCAAATTTCAGTTAGAGTTCACAAATCTCTTGTATACGGAAACCATAGATGCTGCTACGGAGGAAGGTGTGTGGTTTTCTGTCTTCGTTGCATGCAGCTAAACCCAACCCAACCCCAGCTAGTTACATGCTAATGGCCCTTGCCGGACTTTGTGTACTGTTGATTTAGTAAATAAAGTCAAATGAACTAAAGTTCCTGTGATTCCAAAAGAAGCCAGAACCACCACCCGTATTCCAGAATTCAGTGACCACAACTGCTTCTGCTCTAAACTCAAAGCCCTATGATTTTTTGCCCTTTAATCCACAGCTCTCTCAACTGAAGGACCCTAATCTTAGTGTCTGTATGACCACGCCTCTTGTCAACTTGGCCTGTCAGTTCTTTTGTACTTTATCTGGCTCCACGGTTTCCTCCTAGAATTTGAATTCCAGCACACCAGCTGTCCTGGAGGTCGACCATGGATTTATCCACTGGTTGGATCATACATTTTGTTTTGCTTCCAGTGCTCACTGTGATAATATGATGCCTAACCTTTCATATGATTTGCTCCTTGAGCTGCTCTCTTCAGAAAACAACAGATCTTTTTCCTAGGGGTAATCCTAGTTCTGTATCCAGCTTTTTTTTTTTTTCCTTTGAGACAGGGTCTTGCTGTCACCCAGGCTGGAGTGCAGTGGCGCAATCATAGCTCACTGCAACCTTGACCTCCAGGGCTCAAGGGATCCTCCCACCTCAGCCTCCCAAATAGCAGGTGCTACAGGTGTGTGTCACCACAACCAGCTAATTTTTTTTGGTAGTGTCAAGGTCTCACTTGGTTGCCCAGGCTGGTCTCAAACTCCAGGGCTCAGTCGATCCTCCCTCCTCAGCCTCTCAAAGTGCTGGGATTATAGATGTGAGCCATCACACCCTGCCTAAAATTATTGACATGCATTATGGTATGTTTACCCATGTTATAGCCCATCTGTCTTTTTTTCTCGTAACGCACCTAGGTTTTGATGTGTGTCAGCATTTCTGACTCAGTATTCCAAACCAGAAATTGCTTGTGCCTCTTGTGAAATTTGGTGACCTCATTAGCACACTTCTACCAGCTTTCCTGGTGAAAATTTCAAGTAAGAACGTAGAATCTTGGAATTTGAAGAAGGCTTAAAATTTATCTATCCCAATGTCATTATTAGGTGGTCATATCAATATAAGTTCAGACACCTCTAGAGGCAGAAAACTCACTTCTTCCTAAGGGAGCTCATTCTATTTTGGACGACTCTGATTACTTGAGAATGTTAAGCCAAAATCTTTCTTGTGCCTTCCACCTAGTGGATCTATTCCTACCCTCTGGGAACCCTAGAAAATATGCAGGATGTCTCTTTTATTTGCAGCTGTAAGGTAATGCATTTGAAGACCACCATGAAGCCCCCCCCGCCCCCCACCACCATCTTCTGCCTTTACCTGTGTCTTCCCTTCCTCACATCAAATACTCCTCATCCCCGTGGAGCAGTCCTCACTGTGAGTGCTGCTCTATTTGCATACTTGACTATTGATTTCTACTCTTTGCTTTACTCTTTAAGCAAGGACTCTAACATATCAAAAATGAATTCAGGGCCAGGCATGGTGGCTCATACCTGTAATCCCATCACTTTGGGAGGCTGAGGCGGGTGGATCACTTGAGTCCAGGAGTTCAAGACCAGCCTGGCCAATATGGCGAAATCCCATCTCTACTAAAATTACAAAAATTAGCCAGGCACGATGGTGCAATGCCTCTAATCCCAGCTACTCTGGAGGCTGAGGCAGGAAAATTGCTTGAACCCAGGAGGTGGAGGTTGCAGTAAACTGAGATCGTGCCACTGCACTCCAGCCTGGACAATAGAGCAAGACTCTGTCACAAGCAAACAAACCACTAGACAAAAACAACAAATTTAGCTTTTAAACATCCTTTGGTGTGGAATCTCATCAAAAGGTTCCCATCCATTATGTTATCCATTCATTCAGCTAACATTTAGTTAGTCATTGCCCTTCTTGATAGAAATGCACCACTGAAAAAAATGCAGTCCTCTGACCTCAAGTGGTTCAACCAGGAGGAAGAGATGTAAGCACAGTACAATCAGTGTTATAACACAGTTGTGTATGGAGCAGCGGGGACACAGGAGGGGAATGAGTGGGTATCAGACACCGTTTCATAGAGGAAACACTAAAACAGGATTTTGAAGCAAGAGCAGGAATTCACCTGGGAGAAGAAGGGAAGGGCATCCCACATGTGCTAAAATGCTCAAGAGTTCAATAGGATACCCTGCTTTGGAGAACTGTAAAGAGTGTGAGATGGTGTGAAAGTGGGCTGCAGAGAGGAGGAAGGGAGAGGGAAAGAGGTCTACCTAAGACTCAGAATCTCGCACTTAATAGGGGCTCTCACCCCATTCACCCAGCACCGCCAAATACAGAAGCCGTTTAGTCAGTTAATATCTGCAAACCAAACTAAGAGTAACTGATGATGGTGATTTTAATTTGGGGTTAATGTGTAAATGAGACATAGTTTCCCTAAATAACAGCCTGTAGGTCTAGTAGGACAGATCAGGGGTGATTTTGCATATTTCAGAAGGGCTGGTGACTCTGCTTTGGAAATACACGGCTGAGTGATCCAAACAGAAACATCAGATAACGGCAAGTAAGCACATTGGGTGTTTCCCGCTCATGTTCTTCTAATTCTTCTCTATGGGTGGAGATGAAGCAGCTCCAGGCTAGCAGATTCTACCCTATCTGGGCAGTGCCCTCTGTTCTGAGCCTCCATGGGTCGAGTTCTCCCTCTGTGTCCAAGCCCTATCTGCCAGGGGACTGGAGACGAGCGGAATCTGTCCCTTCTTTTTTTGGATGTGCCTCTCCTCTCCCTCCTGCAGACCCTCTATGCTGCAAGCTGCAAGGAGAGCCCAGGAGGGGTGTCCTCTTGGTGGAAGTTGCACTTGGTGAGGAAGGTCCAGGGAACCAAGTCACTGCATCTCCTTCCCCAGTCAGCAGCCCCCCAAAGCAACTCAAGGGAACTCTAGGAATATCTAATGTTCCATCCACCTCCCAGATTCCTGCTGAGACTTACTGGAACTAAATATCACTGGCACAGGGTTCAAGGCTTGCCCCAATGGAGCACCGATGCCACCCAAAGCAGCGAAGCTATATAAACTCACCTTCACAGCTCTGGTCACCAGAGGCTTATTCTCATTTCAGCATGAGTTATCCTAAAGCTCTCAGGTACTATTGGTTTAGACTTTTTTTTCCCCCCTCAAGACAGAGTCTCACTTTGTCATCCAGGCTGGAGTGCAGTGGTTCCATCTTGGCTCACTGCAACCTCTGCCTCCAAGGTTCAAGCGATTCTCCTGCCTCAGCCTCCCGAGTAGCTGGGATTACAGGCACCCACCACCACACCAGCTAATTTTTGTATTTTTGGTAGAGATGGGGTTTCACCGTGTTGGTCAGGCTGGTCTTGAACTCCTGACCTCAAGTGATTTGCCTCCCCTTGGCCTCCCAAAGAGCTGAGATTACAGGTGTGAGCCACCGTACCTGGCCTAAATATTATTGGAAATCAGTGTTCAAACACTAATCTTGTTATATTTCCATCAAGTACTGTACTAGATGTTGTGAGGGATTCAGAGATAAGTTGGAATGGGCAGAAACACCACACAAGCAGATTGACATATCCTTAGGTTTTACTTTCTGTATTTTCAAATTCTGCTGCCCCACCTGTCTTTGTACTTTGTCTTCATAGGCTGATTCTCCTAAGCGGAGAAGAGCAGGAGTTCACGTAAAAAGGAATGGCAGAAATGAAGGATGTTTTTGGTCAGGAACCACATCCAGGTAACACCTCTGCAGTATCTTCTAATGGAGGATATAGGAACGGATTACTGTTATAGGATAAAAGGCAAATAGGTTGGGACTATATTTAACTGTTGTCATTGTTCCTTACTCTTTTTTCAGAAGGTGCTTTCTCCTTACTCTTTATTCAGAAGGTGCTTTCTCATGACAAGTTTAAATAGTGAATGAAGATCAGATATTTCAACAGTAACTGAAATAGCCTATTCATAATGAAGTGAACTGTTTGGCCAGTAGTTAAATAAGTGGGGCTTTTTCCTTTAAAAAAAATAATGTTCCAGGCTGGGCACGGTGGCTCACGCCTGTAATCCCAGCAATTTGGGAGGCCGAGGTGGGTGGATCACCTGAGGTCAGGAGTTCGTGACCAGCCTGACCAACATGGCGAAATCCTGTGTCTACTAAAAATACAAAAATTAGTTGGGTGTGGTGGTGCGTGCCTGTAATACCGGCTACTTGGGAGGCTGAGGCAGGAGAATCGCTTGAACCCGGGAGCGGAGGTCGCAGTGAGCCATGATTGTGCCACTACACTCCAGCCTGGGCGACAGAGTGAGACTCCATCTCGATAATAATAATAATGTTCCAGAAAGTCACCTTGAACGCTCTGAAGGTAGCCTCTCTTACAAGACCCCTGGAACGACATTAGGCGGCTTTCCTTAGGAGGAGAGATGTAGGTGCCTTGGAGTGGCTCCTGGAAGGGTGACTCACATTGGAGTCAGTATGGGTGGCTTCCCTTCCTCAGAAGGCAGATACAGGGCCCCTGGAGCCAATGAGGGAGACTTCCCTGTAGGACGATGACAGGGATGTAACCCCCAGTTGCAGAAAACAGTCGTGTATCATATCCTTTGTGTTTTGAGGACTGAAGAGGGAACGTTTCCTCACTCCGAGGGGATGGATTTCCTTAGGGGCAAGGTGAAGCAGTGTTTCTGGGCTAGTGGGGTGATGCTAGCATCTGAAGCAAGCCTGAACAGGCATATAGGAAGAACTGCCACTTTGGGGTTCCCTCAGTTGAGCTTAGCCTTGAGGAATGGGATCGTTTTGCTCGGAAGATTTCTGGCAGTGTCTGGCAATGGTCTGAATCATGTCTGTAATCCCAGGACTCTGGGAGGCCAAGGTAGGAGGATCTCTTGAGCCCAGGAGTCAAGGCCAGCCTAGGCAACACAGCAAGACCTCATCGCTGAAAAAGAAAAAAAAAAAAATTAGCCAGATGTAGTGGTGAGTGCTTGTAGTTCTAGCTACTTGGGAGCTGAGGTCGGAGGATTGCTTGAGCCAAGGTGGTTGAGGCTGCAGTGAGCTGTAACCCTGCCACTGCACTCCAGCCTGGGCGACAGTGGAGACCCCGTCTCAAAAAAAAAAAAAAGTTCAACAGTCAATAATGAAACCGCATCTCAGCTCAGGCTGTGAGGGGATCAGTTTTCAAAAGTGACACCTTGTGGCAGCAGGAAGGAACAGCAGCGGTATACTACGCTTTTTGGACTGCTGCTATCCACCGCAACCGCTGGTTCCTAGGAGGATTTGATGGGGAGTGCTGGAAAGGGCAAGGAAGGGTTTGAGTGATGAACAAGAATAATAAGATCTGTGATCTAAGTTCAGACTAGTTTATTTTTGTTACAATCTAATATAAAAATACTACCCTTACGTGGTATAAATCCAAGATGGAATATTTTCTCCTTTCCGGATAGTTTTGCATTTTAGAAATTGAAGAAACAGTTTTAAACCCTGCTGTATTGGACTTCCTAGCCTTTGTTTTAGTTGAGAAATAAACTTCCAAACTCTTATCAGATTCGTTGCCAGTCTTTACAATGTTGAAATAAGGGCCCTGGATGTGTGGACTTGGCCCTTGTTTTATACACATGGCTAAGAGATTAGGCAAACATTGTTTACCCAAAAGAGTTCCTGAGTTGCAAAGTCTACATCCCTTTCCACTCTTTCCACAGACAGGTCGTGGACACATCCTGGAGTTCTGAGATGCTTTTTGGAGCACAGATTAAAGTGTTCTTCAGTCGGTAACTGGCCTGGGGCCTGACCAGCAGACTCTTCTTTCTTTGCCTTTTCCTCTCCAGCTCCAGCCACGGAGCCAGCAACCACTTGGTATTTTGTTCTAAGGCAGTCCTCAAACTGAGCCAGGGCGAATTCTTGAATTTGAGCTCAGTCATCAGTTAGAATGTCTGAGATGGAAGGGTTGAAGTGTAACCTTTCTCAACTCTCAGTTGCGGCATGAGCGTGGAGCATGAGGTGGCAGAGATTCAGGCCTTGGCAAATAGTATGACTTGCACTAGAATGTTCTACGGGGTGTGCGTTGGCTTCCATTTGTGCTGGAAGATGCAAGGTTGAACAGAGAGGGAAGGCTGCCTGAATTGTCGGGGAGTTCTGTGTCTGGAGCCCAGGGGCAGAGACTGGGCCTTCTGTGTGGGCTGCCATTCTCGGGTGCCATGTGACATTTCTTCTCTGTGGTTCTTCAG
>NW_012102654.1:2535964-2538281 GCF_000951045.1 Mandrillus leucophaeus | reverse complement strand
CTTCCCTGTAGGACGATGACAGGGATGTAACCCCCAGTTGCAGAAAACAGTCGTGTATCATATCCTTTGTGTTTTGAGGACTGAAGAGGGAACGTTTCCTCACTCCGAGGGGATGGATTTCCTTAGGGGCAAGGTGAAGCAGTGTTTCTGGGCTAGTGGGGTGATGCTAGCATCTGAAGCAAGCCTGAACAGGCATATAGGAAGAACTGCCACTTTGGGGTTCCCTCAGTTGAGCTTAGCCTTGAGGAATGGGATCGTTTTGCTCGGAAGATTTCTGGCAGTGTCTGGCAATGGTCTGAATCATGTCTGTAATCCCAGGACTCTGGGAGGCCAAGGTAGGAGGATCTCTTGAGCCCAGGAGTCAAGGCCAGCCTAGGCAACACAGCAAGACCTCATCGCTGAAAAAGAAAAAAAAAAAAATTAGCCAGATGTAGTGGTGAGTGCTTGTAGTTCTAGCTACTTGGGAGCTGAGGTCGGAGGATTGCTTGAGCCAAGGTGGTTGAGGCTGCAGTGAGCTGTAACCCTGCCACTGCACTCCAGCCTGGGCGACAGTGGAGACCCCGTCTCAAAAAAAAAAAAAAGTTCAACAGTCAATAATGAAACCGCATCTCAGCTCAGGCTGTGAGGGGATCAGTTTTCAAAAGTGACACCTTGTGGCAGCAGGAAGGAACAGCAGCGGTATACTACGCTTTTTGGACTGCTGCTATCCACCGCAACCGCTGGTTCCTAGGAGGATTTGATGGGGAGTGCTGGAAAGGGCAAGGAAGGGTTTGAGTGATGAACAAGAATAATAAGATCTGTGATCTAAGTTCAGACTAGTTTATTTTTGTTACAATCTAATATAAAAATACTACCCTTACGTGGTATAAATCCAAGATGGAATATTTTCTCCTTTCCGGATAGTTTTGCATTTTAGAAATTGAAGAAACAGTTTTAAACCCTGCTGTATTGGACTTCCTAGCCTTTGTTTTAGTTGAGAAATAAACTTCCAAACTCTTATCAGATTCGTTGCCAGTCTTTACAATGTTGAAATAAGGGCCCTGGATGTGTGGACTTGGCCCTTGTTTTATACACATGGCTAAGAGATTAGGCAAACATTGTTTACCCAAAAGAGTTCCTGAGTTGCAAAGTCTACATCCCTTTCCACTCTTTCCACAGACAGGTCGTGGACACATCCTGGAGTTCTGAGATGCTTTTTGGAGCACAGATTAAAGTGTTCTTCAGTCGGTAACTGGCCTGGGGCCTGACCAGCAGACTCTTCTTTCTTTGCCTTTTCCTCTCCAGCTCCAGCCACGGAGCCAGCAACCACTTGGTATTTTGTTCTAAGGCAGTCCTCAAACTGAGCCAGGGCGAATTCTTGAATTTGAGCTCAGTCATCAGTTAGAATGTCTGAGATGGAAGGGTTGAAGTGTAACCTTTCTCAACTCTCAGTTGCGGCATGAGCGTGGAGCATGAGGTGGCAGAGATTCAGGCCTTGGCAAATAGTATGACTTGCACTAGAATGTTCTACGGGGTGTGCGTTGGCTTCCATTTGTGCTGGAAGATGCAAGGTTGAACAGAGAGGGAAGGCTGCCTGAATTGTCGGGGAGTTCTGTGTCTGGAGCCCAGGGGCAGAGACTGGGCCTTCTGTGTGGGCTGCCATTCTCGGGTGCCATGTGACATTTCTTCTCTGTGGTTCTTCAGAGAATGACCTCAGAATGTCACACTCAGTTTTGGAGCCTCATGGCCTCCCTGTGATTCTTGGGGATCAACTCTTCCGGTTTCACCTCATGGCCATTTTCTAAGGCATGGGCCAGCCCCAGGAGCCCTGGGTTAGAACCATTTTCAACAACCTTCTCCCCAAAGATCCACCTCTTGCCCCTTTCTAGCCAGGTAGACATGACCAAGGGGTGTTTTCTAAAATCTATCTAAAACACAACATTTTGGTTATACCCCTTCTTTAGGATTATGGGCCCAACCAGCCCTTCACTTCATAACCAAGGGAAACCACTTAAGTGAATGAATCTCCACAGAGCTACAAAGATCTGCTTCTAGGTGATTTCTGTTCTTGCTTATATAAGGAAGCAGCTGCTGACGTCTTCAAGTGAAGAAGGGAAAAAAATTCCCCAAATTTTTAAGGATCTCTGAAGGGCATCCATCCAAACTCTTGTAATGCATGTGTATTTTTTTGTTGTTGTTGTTGTCAGTTCTCTCATTTTCCAGATGAATAAATTGAGGCTCAAGAAGATGTGATTTTTCCTGGTCACATGGCCCCTGTTTTCCTTTGCATTCTGCTTCTAGTTGATTTCTTTTTCTTCTCTTTTCTTTTTTTTTTTTT
>NW_012102654.1:2530042-2535309 GCF_000951045.1 Mandrillus leucophaeus | reverse complement strand
ATATATTTGAGACAGGGTCTTGCTGTGTCACCCAGGTTGGAGTGCAGTGGCAAAATCATAGCCCACTGCAGCCTACAACTCCTGGGCTCAAGTGACCCTCCCACCTCAGCCTCCTGAGTAGCTAGGACTACAGGTGCGCACCATCACACCTGGCTAATCCAAAAAATTTTGTGTTTTTGGTAAGTTCGAGACCAGCCTGGGCAACATGGTGAAACGCTGTCTCTACAAAAATTTGCCAGGTGTGATGGTATGTGCCTGTAGTCCCAGCTACTCTAGAGGCTGAGGTGAATATCATGCCCCAACACCTATAATCTTATATATCCTCTGTTTATCTCTAGTTGAAGATGATTTATATAAAGAACCAATGAGAAAAAGAAGGAAATCAGATCGAGACCAGCGTTTCCGAGCATTTCCCTCTGTGGAGCAGAGCGCTCTTAAGGAATGTGAGTGTCCTGAAACTGTTGTTTTAACATGGTTCTCTGTTCTGTTCCAAGTATGTTAAAATGGTCAAAGGAAGAGGAAGTTAAATTCTGAAGCTGGATGAAACATCTTGAAGTGAACCTGTTTTGGAAAGAGAGGGCTGGAAGTTTCTGCAGCAGTATGCAGTTAGGCAATTTGTCTCCAGGCATCTCTGGGCAGGAGGGTTGTTATCAAAATAACTTCTTCCTGCTTAGAACAAAGCCTGTGAAGATGATTAGGTTGGTGCTTCAGTGGGTGTCAACATGGTGTCCTTGCACTTTTTTTTTTCTTTTTATGACCACAGGAGGGAAGAATCTGGAATGGGCTGAAGCCCATGGCAAAGCATACCATAACTTCTGTTACCAGAGTTTCAGAGCAGCCTGGCTCTTTGGAGATTTTCAGAACCAATGATCGCTATCTCCAGTGAGCCACCATCCCTAGTGTGGGATAACCTGCTATCTTGTTTAATCGGCTTTTCATTTCATTTTTTTTTCCCTTCTCTGCGATGTTCAGCAGACACCTCCTTTGGAGACCTAGTACTTTATCCCTGCCAGGTACCTACAGGTGACCTCTCTCTGTTAATTCCAGATGAAAAATTGGAATCACGGACCAGAAGAGTTTTGAGCAACACTTATCAGAAACTTATTCAGTCTGTCTTCCTGGATGATAGCATCCCTAATGGAGTCAAATATCTCATGTGAGTCTGAAATCTGCAACCCTGAAATCTTATATCAGTGTCTTTCCTTAGGCTATTATAGGTGCTTTCCCCCAACAAGGAAAGGGACTATTTAATTAGAAACTAAGAAAGAAGGATACAAATTTCTGTCGCTATGGGATAGTTGCCATTCATTGAGCTGTCACTGTTAGGTAATCTGCTAAGTGCTTTATATATATATGTGTGTGTGTGTGTGTGTGTGTGTGTGTGTGTGTGTATGAAATATAATTTAATCCATCCAACACTCCTATAAAGTAGGAACTATTATGATTACTTCCATTTTACTGAAAGCGAGGCTCAGAGAGGCCCAGACTTGAACAAAGTCACACCAGTGGTCAGTGAGAGGGTCCAGAATTCACCCCAGGCTGTGTGGCTCTGAGCTCATGTCCCCAACTATTTGTACTCTGCTGACTTGAAGGAGTTGAGTGGTGCTGAGGCTGTAACTTCTCCTGTTCAGTAAGACTCTGTATTGCTCCTAACACTATTAATACTTCACCTCTGTATACACTGTATTTCTAGGGTCAAGAATATGCAATTTCTGTCCAGGTACAGTGGCTGACATCTGTAATCTCAGCACTTTGGGAGGCTAAGGCAGGTGGACCACTTGAGACCAGCCTGAGCAATATGGCAAAGCCCTATGTCTACACAAACTATAAAAAAATTAGTCAGGTGTCATGGGGCACGCCTGTAGTTCCAGCTACTTCAGAGGCTGAGGCGAGAGAGTTTCTTGAGCCCAGGAGATTGAGGCTTCAGTGAGCCTTGATTACATCACTGCACTCCAGCCTAGGTGACAAAGCGAGACCCTGTCTCAGACACATAAACAAAAAAAAGAATATGCAATTTCCGGTGAATACAAATAAACATGCCTCACATCTATATAGACATTATAGGGATTGCGTGGAATTATCATTACCAAATATTTTTGCATAATCTCATTTGATCCCCAGGCCAGCTCTGTGTAGCAAATAGGGATTATTCTCCATTGACAGAGGAGAGAACAGAGACTCAGAAGATTTTAGTGACGTGCCCAGGATTAGAATTCAGTTCCTTTGCATTCTGTTTCAATGCTCTTCACTCTAAACTTTGATGATCATGACAATGTACATTTCAAAATTCACCCAGAAATAGGCTCCTTGCCTTGATTGAAAAGCCGACAGTGGACCCAATCTACATTGGATTATTTGGAAGCACTGGGGCTGGGAAGAGCTCCCTGATCAATGCCATCATCCAGCAAGCAATGTTTCTACCGGTGTCTGGAGAAAGCATATGTACTTCCTGCATTGTACAAGTGAGCTCCGGCTGCTGTGCACAGTATGAGGCCAAAATCCACCTTCTGTCTGACCAGGTAAGTATTCCCTTCCTCCCTCCTTCCATTCCTTCCTTCTTTTTCTCCCTCCCTCCCTCCCTCCCTTTCTTCCTTCCTTCCTTCCTTCCTTCCTTCCTTCCTTCCTTCCTTTTTTCCTTCCTTCCTTCCTCTTCTCTCCATCTTTCCCTCCTTTCTTTCTTGTTTCCCTTCCTTTTGTTCTTCCTTTTCTTTCTTTCCTTCTCACTATCTCTCAGAGATAACATTATATTCCTTGCAAATATAGCTCGTGCCTTTGTTTAATGAAAAGAGCCCATCCCAGGAGAAAGTTCAATTGAGTGAGCTGGGGGTGTCTAGCCTGGTCTTTGCATTGTTATGAGACTTTGGGCAAGCCATTTCCCTCTTCGAGACCCCAGATAGATGACCTAGATATTCTGAATATGCAGCCCCCTGGCCCTTCACAGGGGGCAGTGGGCGCCTCTGTTTGTCGGTGTTCTCTGTGTCTGTGTCAAGAGGGGCTTGGCCCTACTCTGCCTTGGCAGGAGTGGAGGGAGGAGCTGAAGAACCTGACTAAACTCCTGCACAGGACGGAGGAGCTGGGCAGAGAAGAGGCAGATGCATGGAACAGGGATGAGGCAGTGGAAGAAGCCACCTGGAAGCTACAAATGATTTATGGAAATGGGGCAGCAAGTAAGAACTATGAGGAGTTACTGAGGGCGAAGCCCAAAAGGAAGATCCCCACCTCCAGAGTCATCACCCTCAAGGCGGAAGAGGTAGCGTCAAGTTCGTTTTTTTCTTGATTTCATCCTGGGTCTGATGTCTAACAGTTGAATCTGTTTCAGGGGACAGGCTTGTGGTATAGTGTTTGTGTGAAATAAGAAATAATTTTGCTATCCAAATCAGAAGTATCCATAGCCCAAGTTATAGTCATTATTTATGGCTATCAAATGGGAATTTTTAGTATGTGAATGGAGGAGCTCTTGTGCGCAAAAGAAGACTATTTACAGTTACTTGAGAATAATTAGGGATAGTTTGGGCTGCCAGTGATTTTTGAAGACTTATAGTGGCTTAAACAAACAGGGATTTATTCTTTTTCTCATGTAAGAGGTTTGGGGGCAGTAGGGGTGGGGTTGGTTTAGTGGCTCAGCAATGTCAAGATCAGCGTCTCTGTTTCCCTTGGCCTTCCGTCGACCCCATTGTCATGAGATGGCTCCCGAGGTGCTAGACTTCATGTTAGCCTCCTGGAAGGAAGAAGTGGAGAAAAAGTTGGCATCAGCCACATCTCCCCTTTCATGAGAAAGTAAAAGCTTTCCCAGAAATACCTCTGACAAATTTCTGTGTAGATTTCAGAGTTCAGAACTGAGCCACATGGCCCTTCTTGGCTGAAAGGGGGTCCAGAAAAAGTGAAAAGCAGACTTGTCATGATTTGCTTAGACCAGTCTCACTCCACTGCCTTTCCAATCAGACAGAAAATCAGGATTCTGCTGGCATAAAGGAGGAACAGGATGGACATTGGATAGGCAACTAGTAGTATTCTTGCTTTTATAAACAATGTTTATTTTAAGTTAAAATTCAATTTCTGAATTAAAACAAAGTATTTGTGGAATCAACACTCAATTTAGGAAAGCTATACATTTAAAAACCTAGTTTTTCTTGTATCTCTCACCTTTAAATACACCTTTAAAATATTGCTATTCTATTTATAAATCTAGTGACTGTTGGTAAAATGGGTACAATTTTTATGTGCGTCCTAAAGTTTAATGTTCAATTATCTCCTCATTAACAAAGCAAACCTTCCTTAAATATTCCATGATACTTACATAATTAATCACATTTCCTTAGGCTTTTTGCATACGGTTAAAGTTCAATATATTTGAGTCTCTTAAAATGTTTAAATACTTGACTAGGCACACTTAAAAATCAAATGAATGAAACCTTTTCAAAGCACTTTGCTATCTCTTGTATATCTGGAAAATCAGACACAGTGCCCATTTCTTATAGTCTTAAGATGAATATTACTATTAAAATGATTATACTTCTGATATCTAAAACATAGACTGAGCATGTCTGAGAAACACACTGATTACAAAACTAGTGACTTTATCTGAATACACACAGCTTACACAAGGATATCAATGTCTTCGCCAACTCCATATTTAGAAATACTCCTTCCCAGCGTCATACATTTACCCACGGAAACAAGGTGAGCAGAATTACCGTCTCAGTGAGTGAGCTTACAAATTCAGGCTTTCCACTGGAGATCCTAGAATCCGAGTTTGCCTTCTATAATGATGTTTGCCCGGAACCAGTTTATTGGGCTTAGCCCTCTAGTCGAAAGAGACTTTTCAAGCCCATGCCTTTTCCTAGACTTCTCTCTTACGGTATCTGCTCTATTTTAAAATCACAATATCTTAAAGAGCTTTTATTATCTCCTCTTTCACTGTTTATCATTTGGTTGAAATTGATGAAATCTCTTACTCCTTACCCAGACTGCAACAAATCCAGCGATATAATGTAAACTCTCTTAAGAATTGACATTCTTATCTTTCTTTCAGGACTATTCTATAGAAATTTATTTAACAATGACCATCATATATCCCAAATCCTCTGTCCTCTGAAGTACCCCAGTTGAGATTTACTGTCATAGTTGCTGGCATGGATGTGTCATTGTCCCAAGACATGTTTAAGCAGAAACTGTGGTTTAAGAACTATTCCCTCTCTCACCCACCATCATTAAAATATCCTAGAAATGCCTACATATCAAGGTATATTTTGTAATCAGAAGATACA
>NW_012102654.1:2527380-2529992 GCF_000951045.1 Mandrillus leucophaeus | reverse complement strand
GCCAACTCCATATTTAGAAATACTCCTTCCCAGCGTCATACATTTACCCACGGAAACAAGGTGAACAGAATTACCATCTCAATGAGTGAGCTTACAAATTCAGGCTTTCCACTGGAGATCCTAGAATCCGAGTTTGCCTTCTATAATGATGTTTGCCCGGAACCAGTTTATTGGGCTTAGCCCTCTAGTAGAAAGAGACTTTTCAAGCCCATGCCTTTTCCTGGACTTCTCTCTTACGGTATCTGCTCTATTTTAAAATCACAATATCTTAAAGAGCTTTTATTATCTTCTCTTTCGCTGTTTATCATTTGGTTGAAATTGATGAAATCTCTTACTCCTTACCCAGACTGCAACAAATCCAGCAATTTAATTTAAACTCTCTTAAGAATTGACATTCTTATCTTTCTTTCAGGACTATTCTATAGAAATTTATTTAACAATGACCACCATACATCCCAAATCCTCTGTCCTCTGAAGTACCCCAGTTGAGATTTACTGTCATAGTTGCTGGCATGGATGTGTCATTGTCCCAAGACATGTTTAAGCAGAAACTGTGGTTTAAGAACTATTTCCTCTCTCACCCACCATCATTAAAATATCCTAGAAATGCCTACATATCAAGGTATTTTTTGTAATCAGAAGATACATTTTAAAAACTCTTTTTAAGATCCGTTTTCAGATCAATTTTCAATTTGGAAAATATGGTTACCATATCACTGTTAATTTTCTATAGTCATTGCTAGCTTTCTGATTATGAAAATGTTAATTACATATTACCTTAATTTCAGAATTGAATGCAGTTTAGAAGATAAACCTATTATTCAGCAATGCTATAACTTCCCTAACATCCCATTTTAGCTGACTTTGTTTTTTTTTTTTTCATCTGTAAGGTAAGGAGCTTGAACTTCCTCATCTCCAGGGTCCTTCCTGGCTCTCAGGTTCTAGGTCCTACAGACCTGATTTCAGGCCTTCTGTCGAATGCACTTCTTACCCTTACTAAGCATACTTACCATGAACCTGCATCACAGCCAACCAGGATGAACAGAGCTGGGAACATGGCTGGCGTGCGTGATTCTGTCTTTGTTCTTCAGGCAGAAGAGCTGTCCATCAAGCTGGACCCCTACATCCGCACACAGAGGAGAGATTGGGATGGAGACGCCGCTGAGATGCATATCTGGCCCTTGATCAAACATGTGGAAGTGACTCTTCCCAAATCCGACCTGATCCCAGAAGGGGTCGTGCTGGTGGACATCCCAGGCACAGGCGACTTCAACAGCAAGAGGGACGAGATGTGGAAAAAGGTGACTGTCTTTCATAGGCTTAGTTCTCTCTTCCCTCAACTCCTCTACCCTTTCTCAAGCGACAAAGAATGGTCTGCTTTCAACTTCAGGGATTTTATGAGCTCATTGGAATTAAATTCTTCTAATTTCTATGTTGTAAGTCTCAGGGCCCTGGCAGGATATGGTGGCCAGTGGAAGTAGGGAGGGAGGAATTATAGGACGTGACTGTTGGAGCCGGGACAAGTGTGTGTGATGTATGAGAAAGATCAGCAATAGAGTGGCTTAAGAGGAATCAGAGTGACCAAGGACAGAGTGGAACTGGGAGGCCAAGTGTTGGGGACAAAGCAGAGGAGCTGCAGCCAGTCACCCAGAACCCAAGAGACTGCAGCTGTGTTGACTGTAAGCAGCATCAGCACAGAGCTGGAGGGCTGAGGAGGCTGGTGTGGCCGGGGCAGGGTGAGTCTTCCTGGGTGAATGGGAGAAGGAGCATGGGGTCGGTGGAGGAGGGAGACTATGGAAGACATGCCTGGAGAAGTTCCAGTTCTTTAGTACTACTGCTCCAGAGTTTGGCTTCCTGGGAAAACTTGCAGGAAGAGAGGGACTGGGGCATGTGATTGAGAAAGGGCACGGTAACAGAGGCGCTCTGGAGCAGAGGGTGGGAGGAACGCAGAAGCCCAGGAGCTGGAAGGGGACTGGGAGCGAGGACCCGCGTCAGTGAGTTGTGAGCAGCACAGCGGCTGCTGAAGAATTCAGTTCTTTAAACTCCACAGGTTTGTTTAGATGAATGTCTGTGTGCCAGGGGAGCTTGCTGACCACGGCTTCCAGTCACAATCTAGAGCAACCTCTAGCCTCTGCCCTGATTGTACAGATGAAGACATGAAGGCTCAGAGAGGGGAAGTCACTTGTCCAGGACCACACAGCCTTGAACTGGAGAGCAGGTTTCTTAACTTCCCTGCTGGGGCTCTGTCTACCCCACCTCCCCCAGGGCACACTGTACTTTATCCACCTCCTGCAGGAGGAAGGCAGTCCCTGTGTCCTTCCCCTTGGTCGGTGGCTCAGGCCTGGCCTTGTGAGCCTTAGTTTCTGTAAGACCTCGGGTCCTGGGGTGGAAGTCGCGAACCTTGGCTAGTTCCAGGTCTGGCCAAGAGAGCAACAGCCCAGGAAGGCTGCCAGGGCCTCTCCCTGGATGGAGCCGCGGCTGCAGCCAGTTCAGATACACTGGGCAGCTTATCAAAGCCGGCAGCTCTGGCTCAGAAAATGTGCTCTGAAGAGGTCAGGCTGAAGCGAGGGATGGTTCCCAGCGTGCTGTGCCTGGCCCGGCTCTCCTGCATA
>NW_012102654.1:2523450-2527330 GCF_000951045.1 Mandrillus leucophaeus | reverse complement strand
GCGTGGTGGTGCGCACCTGTAATCCCAGCTGCTCAGTAGGCTGAGGCAGGACAATCACTTGAACCTGGGAGGCGGAGGTTGCAGTGAGCCGAGATGGTGCCATTTCACTCCAGCCTGGGCAACAGCGAGACTCTGTCTCAAAAAGAAAAAAAAGAAAGAAAATCATAAGGAAGAGAAAATACATTTACAATACGGCACTGTATTTATCAATAGAGTAAGTTTACTTCATCTGTTTACAAGATGAATTGTACATCTGAAATGACAGGCAACAGCAGCTGCAGACCTCAATCTACGGCACATATCGATTCAACTTTTTCTTGCAATGTCATGACTTTTCTCTGCTACTTGGGAGCTGCTCCAGGATCATTGGACTTCAGATGGGTCCCATGGTGTTATTCAAGATTTAGGGTATTGCACTAAACAAGCTGCAAAATACATGAGAACTGCAAGAGATCACTTTTTATTGCCATATGCAATTTACTGGAGTGATGAACTGCTTTCGTGGAGATGATTAACATCACGTGGCGTTTGGCGTTTTAAGTAGATAGTTGCAACACTTGAGCTATCACAACAGCAACAGGAGGTGGCTCTGAAGTTATTACAGTAGTATAGTGTGTACTACAGTTAATTTTACACAGTTATGATTTAATACTGCATCTTAATGCTTGTTTACATTTCTCTTGACTGCAAATGGTGCCATGTACAGTCTATAGGTGTTTATAGAAGTTTCGATAAATTTTAACTTTTCATAATAGAATCGTTCATTTCATGGTAGTACATGATCAAATATAAACTGGGATCTACATCTATTTTATACATTCATGACATACCTTTTTCTTAACTTTTTGTTATTTCTAGGCTACAGGGTTTGTCTGTGAGTTTTTTCAGATTGTCGCAAATCTTCAAAATGTTTTTCAATTATTGAAAAAGAATCCACGTATAAATGGACCCACGCAGTTCAAACCCATGTTGTCCAAGGGTCAACTGTGTTTTTTTTTCTTTTGAAACGGAGTCTCTCACTCTGTCGCCCAGGCTGTAGTGCAGTGATGCAATCTCGACTCACTGCAACTTCTGCCTCCTGGGTTCAAGCGATTCTCCTGCCTCAGCCTCCTGAGTAGCTGGGACTATAGGCATGTGCCACCACACCTGGCTAATTTTTTGTATTCTTAGTAGAGACGGAGTTTCACTGGATTAGCCAGGATAGTCTCGATCTCCTGACCTTGTGATCCACCTACCTTGGCCTCCCGAAGTGCTGGGATTACAGGCATGAGCCAACATGCCCGGCAACTGTGTTTAATTCTAATACAGTGCATGCACATTTGACTGTCTGGACCAAATGAAGATCTGCCAAAAAAATGTGCATCTTGCCACCTCATTACTGTTGATAACACTGCTCTCTGCATGCTTCCATTTCCTTTCACAACCTAGCAAGCTATTCAGAGTCAGCGAGAGGCTGTTTTAGAAAGAAATGAAATGATAAAACTACAAAGGACTAGAATTCTCAAGGAAAAACTGAAGGTGAGTTAACAGGTTTCCCTATGTGTTTTTCTGTATCCCAGCGACTAGATTTTGAGATACAAATGTATACCTGGTATTGTGTAGTTGCAAGGGCAAAAGCTTTGGAATAGACAGTTTGTTCGTTTGGTTTGTTTTGTTTTTGAGACAGGGTCTCACTCTGTTGGCCAGGCTGGAGTGCAGAGGTGTGACCTCGGCTCGCTGCAACCTCTGCCTCCCAGGTGCAAGAGATCCTCCCACCTCAGCCTCTCAAGTAGCTGGGACTATAGGCATGCATCACCATGTCTGGCTAATTTTTGTAGTTTTTGTAGAGATGGGGTTTCACCATGTTGGCCAGGCTGGTCTCGAACTCCTGACCTCAGGTGATCTGCCTGCCTCGGCCTCCCAAAGTGCTGGAATTACAGGCATGAGCCACCACGTCTGGCCTATAACAGTCTTATACAACTATAAAACTAAAACCAAGTTTAAGATAAAATATAAACAAAATAACATAAGGGATATATTAGAGTAAGTACAATGTGACAGATGATATGTTTGGCTGAAACAAAATCTTCGGTATTGGATTCAGTAGTAAAAACATCTGGCCGATGTCCAGCTCTATATTCAATTTCTTTCTGTATTTTGTCTTCAATGATGTTGATACAGAAAACATTTGCTGTACAACATGGAACTGAAAATTTCAAAGCTTTTGTTTCTAGCGCAGTATCATTAGGCCTCATGCTTAAGCCAGAATATTGTACCAGGCAATTCTTGAATGCCAGTTTTAATGAGGCAAAACTTAGTAAAGCTGGTTGTGGTCTCCTGAATTGTTCTTGTTGGTATTAAAGAAATATGCATTGTATGAGTGCCTGATCATATTATCCCTGGAAACGGAAACATGGAATACTTCAATGCACAATTTACAACTATGCCAGTAAACATGCCGAATTGGTTTGTATAAGTTAGGGCCTGGGCGGCAGTACATCAGCTTGCAGGGTGACTATAGCTGTCACTGCTATGGTGCAAGTTCTTCTGAGGCCTCCAACACACACCTCTGATGGCAAGGTGACACCTTCATTCTCCAGCCACTTTATTTCAGTTTGAAATATTGTGAAACCTTGACTTGTGCTACATGCCATCGTTTGGAACTTTTTTTTTTTTTTTCCCCAGACGGGTCTCACTCTGTCACCCAGGCTGGAGTATAGTGGCACAATCATAGCTCACTGCAACCTTGAATTCCTGGGCTCAAGCTATCTTTCTGCCTGCCCTCCACTCCCCCCGACCCCCACCAGCCTCCCAAGGGGTTAGGACTACCGGTATACCAGTATGCACCACCACATCCAGCTAATTTTTAAATTTTTTGTAGAGACAGGGTATGTTGCCCAGGCTGGTCTCTAATTCCTGGGCTCAAACAGTTCTGCTTGGGCCTCCCAAAGCACTGGGATTACAGGTGTGAGCCACAGTGCCTGGCCTTGGAGCAGATTTAGTTTTAATCACAGGAAACATGAGATGGAAGTTCTTTATAAGGCGTTCCTTGAGTTTCCGTCACTTTTTTTTTTTTTTTTTTGGATGCATTTGAGATAGGCAGTCACTTTGCACATACCTCAGTATCAAAACACAACCCACCTTCATCTACATGTGGATGTCTCCCTTTCCTAGGTCCCATGAAGCACTTAAGTGTTGCTTTGCAAGAAAATCTGGAATTACTGTCTACTCCACCAACCACGAGCATTTTTTCCACTAACATCAAATATATGCCCCACGTTTCCATTTCCAGGCCTTTTGATGTAAAGGCCTGGAAAATGCTGACCTTTCAATGCTGAATCATAACATAATCTTTTAAAAGGCATATTAAATGGCAGTTAAGTAATGCACACAACTCATTAGAAGGAAGGGCAATGTGAACAGCTGTGACCAAGTTTGCCATGTGCAGTGTATGAGCCTCCTAAGCACCACAGCTAGGTGGCTTGGAACAACAGAAAATTATTCTCTCCCAGTTCTGGAGGCTGGAAGTCCAAAATCAAGGTGTTAGCAGCACCATGCTCCCTCTGAAGCTGTGGGAAGGATCTGGTCCAGTTCTCTCTCTGCTTCTGGTAATTCCTGGCTTGTGGCAGCACAACTCCAGTCTTCATGTGCCATTCTTCTTATGTGTGTGTCTCTTTATCCAAATTTCCTCTTTTTTTAAATACACCAGTCATTGGATTAGGGGTCCACCCTACTCCAGTATGACTTCATCTTAATACATTTTATCCTCAATGACCCAATTTCCATATAAGGTCACATTTTTAGGTAGTGGAGACTAGGACCTCAACATGTGAATTTTGGAGGGGAATATATTTCAACCCATAACACCCAGGCAGTGACAACCACCTTGTGACTGCCACCT
>NW_012102654.1:2515848-2518600 GCF_000951045.1 Mandrillus leucophaeus | reverse complement strand
CTGGCCAAGAGAGCAACAGCCCAGGAAGGCTGCCAGGGCCTCTCCCTGGATGGAGCCGCGGCTGCAGCCAGTTCAGATACACTGGGCAGCTTATCAAAGCCGGCAGCTCTGGCTCAGAAAATGTGCTCTGAAGAGGTCAGGCTGAAGCGAGGGATGGTTCCCAGCGTGCTGTGCCTGGCCCGGCTCTCCTGCATTCTTGTGGGTTTTTTTGACCTCCTCTCACAAGAAGTTACTCAAGACCCCACTCTTTGCAGGGAGAACAAGACAGTCGCCCTCCCTATGTCTGTCAGGCTGCCAGCCTTGCCTTCCCTAAAATCCATTATGAATTCAGATGTCCCTGAATCTGATCTGCCACTTAGAAGTCATGTGACTTGAGGCATGTCTCTGAAGCCCTCTGAGTCCCATTCTCATCGCGGGGGCCTGGGGAGATGCAGGTGGCGGTGGTGGGGTGCCATCTCATCTACTCCTAAGTGTGGCAGTTCTGGTTTTATAGAAAAACTTTTTTGTATCTTCTGCGACACTAACTTTACCAAACCCTGGCAGTGGGGAGCTTTGTGTGGGGTCTGAAATTTAACCACTGCACCCTTTATGGTTGCTGTCCTTTTCTCATGTTAGTGAACACTAAGCACCTGTGGCTTACCAGGACCAAGGGGAATATGAAGGTGATGGGGGCCCTGCCCTTGAGGAGCACCCAGCCTGGCATCCTTATGGCCTTCCACTGGCTGGACCGTTCTCTGCCCACTGTTGACACTGCAGAGCTGGAACCTGCTTCTACTTTTGTTTTGTTTTGTTTTGTTTGTGACAGCATCTTGCTCTGTTGCCCAGACTGAAGTGCAGTGGCACAATCATGGTTCACTGCCACCTCGACTTCCTGGGCTTGAGCAATCCTGCTGTCCCAGCCTCCCGAGGATCTGGGCTACAGGTGCCCACCACCACACTTGGCTAATTTTTTTTTTTTTTTTTTGTAGAGATGAGATTTTACCATATTGCCCAGGTTGGCCTTGAACTCCTGAGCTCAAGTGATCTGCCTGCTTTAGCCTCCTGAAGTGTTGGGATTACAGATGTGAGCACCACATCTGGCCCAGAGCCCAAAGCTTTTCTAAGTTGATTATAGTTTGGGAAGCAGAAGGACTGTAATGGTTTTTATTTTCTTGCCTAAGTCAAAGTCCATTCACGTATAAAGGAGAGACAGGATCCATCGTCGTGTGGCCCTATACGAGTCTCTTTACCACTTGGGCCTCATTTACTTCCCTATAATCCAAGGGATTTGCCTAACTCGAGAAACTGATGCTTTTTAAGCAATGATTTATGGAGCCAAAAGGTTCATGGACAGAGGGTAGAGGGTATTGTGCAGATGGTGGTTCTGGGTCCTCCACTCCCAATTCAACCACAGCAGTTCTGCTTTTTAAAAATCAAGTTTATATGTTGGAATTCTAACTAAGATTTCATTTGAAAAAGTCTCCCCTGCTAAAAGCAAGCTGAAACCCACTGCCCTGGATCAAGGTTTCTCAACCTCTTGACATTTTGGGCTGCCAGATAATTCTCTGTGGGATGGGGGCGGAGGTGGGACTGTCCTGGGCATTGAAGAGTGTTTAGCAGCATCCTCGGCCTTTACGTGCAAGTACCCTCCAAGTTGTCACTATTAAAAATGTCTCCAGACATTGCCAAATACAGATACTCATTGACATGCCATAGAATTGCATCCTGATAAGCCCACTGTAAGCTGGAATCATAACCATCATTAGTCCCGATTGTCCTGGACTTACCAATGGTTCAGTAAACCCATTGTAAAGTTGAAAAGAAAAATTGTATGCTGAATCATCACAAGTTGGAGACTGTTTCTATCTTCTGGGGCACAAAAACTCTACCAGTTAAATACTACTGGTATAAAGCAAAATGATGATTTAATTATCAAGTCACAAACTTGTCATCCCTTCGTATGCAAAGCACTGAGGAACCACAAATGAACTCAATCCCTGAGTTGAACCACATTTTCATTTATGTAGAGGTAAGACAAGAATAACAATGCAATTAGAGAAATGTCACAAGGCTATGCATGATTATCACGTGAAAGTTGCATATTTAATAAAGCAACATTTATGTCATTAGTATGTTGTTATTTCATGTTCATTGGCCTTTGCAACTTGTCATATGGTTTCTGGCTCCCTGCTGCCATCTGGTGGCATTGTACTAAACATGCAGGGGCAGTCAAACATCAAAATGATGCCGTCAGGTGACAGCTTGGGGGTATGTGCGCCACCAAACTTAGCTCTGGAAAAACAAGAATTTTCCCCAGGGGACAACTGAGATAAAGCAAGCCAGTGATGGATCTGGGACTGGGACTGGAGGACTGATTTAGGGAATTCTGTCAATCTCTAATGGCATAAACTACTATGAAGCCTCTCCTGTGTGCTAAGCACTGGGCTTGAGGTGAGGTGGATCCCAAGAGGAAAGTTGCAGATAGTCACTTCCCATCAGGGGGCAGAGAGCAGACCTGGTGCAGTCACTGTGTCTCAGAGGTGATGCGGGAGGTAAGTCCAGGTGTTATAGGATGCAGAGACCAGCCCATGCTTGTGGAGTCCTTCACAGTCTTGAGGGACAGGTGGGGGCTAGGCAGAGACTGTGGCCAGGTAATTAACAAAACAAGGCACATATGAGAAATGGCACGTAGCTCAGTCCAGCTAGTGCACAGAGTGTGGTGGGGAGCGGTGAGGGAGAGGCTTAAGGGATACATTAGAGAATCGGTCCTCAG
>NW_012102654.1:2507582-2510053 GCF_000951045.1 Mandrillus leucophaeus | reverse complement strand
TGCCTGGCCTCCCTTTTGGTTTGAGTTTCCCCATTTTCTCCTCTTTCACATACAATATCTTTCTACAAACTTTAATATATTGTGTTACGTTTTATTATGATAAGCCATGTGTTTAAATTAGAGCAGTGTCTAATGTTCTGTGGCGTAATTTAATAAATATCTACTAACATCTTGGATCCTACCTCCAACTATAGCTGTTTCTACTTATCTTTTACAATAATATGAACACTTTATACTAGAGTCACTTCATTGACACTATAAAAACATTTCTTTTTGCTACAATAAAAAGCATAAATGTTAACTAATCTTCAATAATTTTTAGAAAAGTTATACAAGGTTTAGGTCCAGATTTTAAATAATGCAAACATCTGGGCACAGCTAAGCACATGCCTTTCTTGGAACTGTTTTAAAACCCTACTTAAACTTAATTCTACATTAATTTCATCTCCCAGTAGAAAATAGTTTCAGCTTTCCCTAAACTTTTTCCTAGAGTGAAAACTCTATCAAAGCAAATTCTCAGCAGATAGATTCTTTATGCAACTTCAGCTGACTCTATAAGAGGGTTGGTGGGGGTGGGCCTCTGGCAGTCTACACAGATATTTGTGTTCCAGCCTTAACTACATGTGCTTCCAGCTTGCCAGGGACACGGCTTCTCACCAGTCTCAGTGGACTGCAGGGCGTCTACTCACTCAGCTCTTTTATATCTTTACATCAGAAAGAGATTGACAACTCTCCACTGGTTTCTACCTCCCTCAAATACCCACACCCACACATATACATTCTATAGGTGAATGTTTTTCTCTTTTTTTTTTTAAGTGAGAAGAATGAAAGAATATGGAATGCTATTTATGTATGATTCTAGCATGACTTCTCCATGACAATGTTTTTCTAAGCATAAAAAAAGACTTTCTCAAATAATTCTTAATTGCTTGACTTTTTTTTTTTTTTCCCCCAAGATGGAGTCTCTCTCTGTCAACCAGGCTGGAGTGCAGTGACACGATCTCAGCTCACTGCAACCTCCACCTCTCGGGTTCAAACAATTATCTTGCCTCAGCCTCTCGAGTAGCTGCGACTACAGGTGCACACCACCACACCTGGCTAATTTTTGTATTTTTTAGTAGAGGTGGGGTTTCACCTATTGGCCAGGCTGGTCTCGAACTCCTGACCTTGTGATCCGCCCACCTCAGCCTCCCAAAGTGCTAGGATTACAGGTGTGAACCACCACTCCCAGCCAATTGCTTGACATTTAACATCATAATTTGTTTCAACATTAGTCTGCATTAAAATGTGTATGATCACTCACTACCTAAGAAATTGTTGCTTTTATAGGACTTTAGTCAGGTTTGTGTTGTGTTGCACTTGGAAATATTTAACAACTAGCTCTTTGTTTAAAAAAAAATCCCCCAAAACAAACAAATGATAAAAAAACAAAGGGCTGATGTGTACCATTTGCCAATTCCTGTGGTGTAAATAGGAGTTAGTGGAGATTAGGACCTCAACATGTGAATTTTGGAGGGGGATACATTTCAGCTCATAACATGCAGGCAGTGACAACCACCTTGTGACTGCTACCTGGCCTACAGCAGTTGCAAGATGCATCTCAATTTCAGAAATATTAAACAGGGAAACAATGTGCCTCTTAGTATTGATAAGCTATGGTCACATGTCAGCTGAAATTACTTGATTGAAAATTGGGGATCACAATGTGGTTACGGATTTGGGTTATCAGTTTGAGATTCAGGATTGAAACAGTCCCACTATTGTCAATTTCAAGCTACCAGTGTGACGTCACGGAATGCAGAGTAGGAAAGTGATGTGTGCTGTTGGCTTTCAGGAACTGGTACGAGCTGGCTGCAGCACGCCACTGCCCATTCCAGACATGTGCTTCTTTTTTGAGAAAGGATCCTGGTATTATTACCCCTCTGAACGTTTAAATACACCTTTGAACTATTATCTCTACACATTTTCTTCTAGAATTGATATTTAACTCCCAAGACAATAGTTTCTATGCAGCAGTTCCCTCATAACTTCTGACCTTGTTAGGACTGGACAGATGGCAACACCAGACCTTGAGAACATTGTCTGTTCCCAGAGGGGGCCATGGAGAACTGAAAGTGAGTGAGCTGAAATTGGTTGAAGGCTCTTGTGGGTCCTGTGCATGATTGCCTTTGCTGTGGTTTGAGTTATTCTGTTTTCTGTGTGACTCTTTCACTTCAGAGAAAACTGCCAGCTGACTTCAAGGTTCTGGAAGCCTCAGATCTGGTGTATACAGTCAGCGCCCAGGAGTACTGGCAGCAGGCTCTCCTCACCGAGGAGGAAACGGGTAATTTATGATTTTTTTTTAATCTCCAGCACTAAAATTCTCAAAATCAAGTGCACTTAAAATTTCCTGTTCTAGAACTTTTTGTGCAACACAATTTTTTCCAGCTTGCCACGGTTTCAATACCAATTGCAAATAAAGATATTTTCTT
>NW_012102654.1:2500153-2507532 GCF_000951045.1 Mandrillus leucophaeus | reverse complement strand
GACACATGCTGTGGTCATGTTTTGCAGACTATTGACAAGTGCTCAGTGATCTGGGTGATCAGCGACATAGAGCGAGTTTCTGGGGGACGAGCCCACGAAGACCTTCTGAATGAGAGCATCAAAGCCTGCCAGCGGGGCTTCTGTAGGGACGTGGCCCTTGTAGTCACCAAGGCGGACAAACTCCACTTGCCAGAATACCTACGGTATTGTTCTGGGTTCACGGGGATGTGGGCTTCAGTCAGGGGCTTTCCTCTGTGGGTCCCGACTACAGTAGCGTGGAGCTTGATTGTGTAACGTGGTTACGGGGCTTCAGGAAGTGACTGTTGGGGAGGAAACAAAAGACTGGGTGACTTCCTGGGACATCAGGACCCTTGGTTGGGTTGTCTCGGGAATCTGAACTTTCCAGGGTAGCTGCTTAGTGCCAAGCTGGTATCCCTGTCTCTTATACACATCTAGATGTGTATAAGAGACAGGCATAAGGCATGGCTCTTTCTTCACAGAACTTGAAATATGGATGAGGAGCTAATACTAACCCAAGTGCAGAAGTTGAAGTAAAACTGAGGCTTCGTTAGTTGCTGCTGACGGCTGAGTGCAACAGCAGCCCAGGGAATCTAGAGCTCTGTGTGCATTAGACACTCAGTGGAAAGTGGGTGGGCAGGCAGGGTCAGGACTGCATTGTCATCTGAACTTGACAAGGCTTGCAACGTGCATGCATTTTAGTAGACGTGTAGGTATGTGCATGGAGGTTAAGGAGCAGAAGGTATGAAATGTTCCCAGAGATGGGGGAACTGCTTGATTAAGGGTATAAAAGACAAAATTAGCATGGTATATGGAAGGAATAATATAGAGAAATTGCTACATATGGGAATAATGGGGAAAAGGACAGGAATCCTGTCATGTCTAGAATCCTGCATGTCAGAGGTTCTTCTTCCTTTCTACAGCAAGCATGGGCTATTCTGGTGTTAAGGGTTAGTTGACATAGAAAAGTCTAGGGGGACTGAAGGGCTGAGACTCTAGACTTGTGAGCACTTTGCTTTACCTCTGTAAGTGATAGCTGTCCAAAGGAAAGACCCCATGTTTTCAACCAGCCTATTCTTTTCCATGTGGTTTTTTTTATATGGCTAAGTAAAATGAATATGCAGTATTGCTGATCTACGATTCATCACTGTGATTGATCCTAGACACGGGAAAAGTGCTTTTCAGAAAGGTTGATTCTGTAGGCATCCAGCCCACTCGGGATCTCAACTCTAGTTCATTCAGACCGCCATCTTGGTCTTTCAACTTTTATGAATTCTATTGACCACAAACTTGTGGCCTTTTACAATTATTTGTACTGTCTGTGAATTCCAGAAATCCCTAAGTTAAGAGAATACGTCAGGAAGAGGCTCTTGGACAAGAAGAGGAGGACGGTGACCAAGTATGTGACTGAAGCCTTTGGCCTGTTGCTCCTCACAGATAGTTTCAGCTCCACACAAAACCTGCCGGTATGGAAGACATTGGGTTTTCATATTCTCCCTGTACCTGGGCAGGACATTTCCTTTTACCAAGTTAGAAAATTAACTTATGATATTTTTTCTTTTCATATTAAAGGAAGATATGAAGTTCAGAGAGTCTAAAAGGATAAAAAGATAATTAGAAGGTTAAAATCGTAACGTTTGGGTAAAAGATAAAGGAATAATATTTTACCTGGGACAGATGGGCTGAGAGAAAAATGTCAAAATAGTAGCTATTTTCCATCTCTCCTGAGACTCGAACAAGGTGGAGCATGCATGTTTAAGCGATGGCAGGCGTGATTTGGCTTGCTTCTAGTGGAATACAGACTCTTCTTGGTTATCCTGGAGAGGCGTGCTTATGTACACAGTCCAAAAATATTTCATCTGTTTCTGGTGCTGTCAGAATCTCAAGCTCAGAGGAGCGTAGGAAAATAATGTGAGAGGATGGAAGCTCGGAGGGAATTTCAGTAGAGTTTTGATAGTTATCTTCACTGGCAAGAATGCAGGCCTTCTGAAAAACTAGTTAAAATTACTTTTCTCATAGTAATTGACATATTTATCTCTTCATGGATGATTTCTTTTTAACCCTAAAATAAGAGGGACAAGCTACTAGATTAGAGACTTGGGGGGTTTTGGAGAAAAACCTCTTACCGTCATCAGTCACCAGCTGTGTTGTCTCCTTATGAGAGATGGAATATACAAAGACAGTGGCTGGACCATGTGTAAAAGTAGATCTCTGACCCACAACCTGCAGCAATCTGCCCAGAAACCAACCTCTTATCTACAATAAACAGCCCAGGAAGCCTTCTGTCTGTAAGTCAGACTTGCAGGAAGTCAAACTGCTATCTCTAATAACAATCCAGGAGGTTGAAGAATAACTCTGTTAACAATCAGCACTAGATGGCCAGGACTTGATGAATAACTTCCCTAATCTCTTTCCCTGCTTCCAACTTACTACCAACCGGAAAAGTCAAATGTCTATAGCTAACCAACCACATTGGCTGCTCTGCTTTTAGCTAGCCCGTCTCTAGTGTCCCCAGGCCAACAACCTCCAATCAGGGCACCCCTGAAGCCTTTCCTTTTGCCCACCATGAAGCTTTTCCACTCCCCTGCCTGCTTTTGAGTCTCTGCTAAACTCAAATAATGGTGGCCGACTCCATTGCTGTAGCGAGCTCTGAATAAACAGCCTCTGCCTGTTCTTATTTGGTTGGTCCTCACTTACTTCCATGCTTGCCTTCACCCGTCAGATGTGCACAGTCAAGGTGTTTGTCTTCTTGTTATGCCGGAACAGGGAAGAGGCAGAGGAAGTACATGAATAGGGCTCTGTGAGGGGTCGAGGAGCTGATCCTGAGGATGGGGAAGGTGGGCCAGTGGTGACCCTGTGGGGTGGCAAGGGGAGGCAGACACTTGAGACTTGACTTCCACGTGGGAGTAAGCAGTGCCACCTGGAGCCTTTGGTTGTGTATAAAGGCTTGTAAAAAGGCTTTAGTGGTGTGGGATCTTTCTTCTGCATAAAAGGGGCATATAGAGCAAAATTCAATCTTTTTTAAATCATATTTCTTATGGCTTGTTTTGGTCTAGTTATACAAGACAGAAACAAAACCAAACTCTTGGAATGTGATATTTTCTCATTTGACTTTTGTCTGCTGAAATCGTTGGGGAAGGATTTGACCTTCCAATTTCCCAAAGCAGTTCTTCAGGGTGAAATTTGTCTCTCGGCCCAGCACAAGATTGCTTTTGGAAGTGCTGATGGAAAATGAATCCGAGGTGGGCTGTGTGTGGTTGGTGTATTTTACAAACACAAGGACAAGGCATTTTGCCATCAAGGCCGGAAGTGCCCACGCCACGTGCTTTTCTTTGCTAATATGGAAGTGCAGTGCTCAGAGGGGCTCAGATTCACCCTTGCAGCCAGACTCCAAGCAGCGGAAAACACAGAGGAGAAAGGGGCTGACTGGCAATTCTGCAATGGCTATATTAGGGAGTTGCTGGCAACTTTGCTCAAAATTCCTTGGCCTTAGATATTGGTCTTACTCTTAGCTCTTTGATAGAAAGTTGGAAGGCAAGAATTTGTCAGTTCCTTTGAATTTTGAAAAATCAAATCTAAATATGTGTATGATTGATTTTTTTTTTCAAAGATGATCACTGAAACCAAAAATTTAGAGTTTGAGTAGTGATTTTAAATAAGCAATCATTATTTTTAAGAATTCATAGGAAGTTGATGATCACATCTCAATGTCAAATGAAGTCTGCGTTTATTCACACTAAGGGCCAGCTTCTCTATTTCTTATTGTTCTTTTGTTCTCCACCCTTCCCTTTCTTATCATTCTTTTGTTTATTCAAGAGAGATTTATTGACAGTGAGGTATTGTGAGAATCATGCCCATAGTTTTTGTTTTCATGACTTCTTTCTTCTTTCATTTTCATCACTGGTGACAACACAAATTCAAAAGAATCTAAAGGATGTCCTGGGAAAAATGCTTTGTAGAATTCTTAATGGTGAAAATGAGGAAAATTCCTGGGGTGCACCGAATTCTAAACAGTCTCCATAAACTCTAAACGTATTTACTCCAAGATTCACCAAGTTTTAGAGTGTGAGGTTGTTTTCAAGATCATTCAACCCAAAAGATGATACCGTTGAGAACCAGAGAAGTTAAATTACCTATATCATGTCACACATCGATTCAAGAGCTATATCTGTCTATTTGGAATAGAATTTAAAAGCCCAAATTATCTCGCAGTTTCTCTGGGCCATGCATTTAATCCAGAAATGTCTGTGGGTTTTGCTGTCTGTGCTGTGCCCTAGAATAAAAGAACATGACTAAGAGCCTGTTCCTTTGGCAAGTTTCTATCCAGGAAAGGAGACACAGGGAACGAGAGAGAAGTCATATGACAGGAGACGTGCTGTGGTGCAGGACTGTGGGAAGTGCAGTGGGAGAACAGGACAGAGAGCCCCACCTCTACCTGGGCACTCAGGGAAGGTGCCTCATGGGAAGGACCTTTGAGCTTTGTCTCGGGAAGAAACAAAGATGAAATCAGCAAGGCCCACAGGGCGCAAGACGAACAGCACACTTGCGGAATAGCAGCAAGTCCAGGGGTAGCTACTTGGCAGGACATGTCGGGCAAACAGGGATGGTGGTGCTGGAGAGGTGGGGTGAGTTCTGGCTGTGAAGTGCCTTAAGGACCAAGCTGAGGAGTGTGGCTCTGTCTGCTGCAGGCACTGTGGGGCCCACCAAGGTTCCCATGCAGGGAACAACACTATGGGTTACCAGTTTGGCACTGTATTAGTCCATTTTCATGCTGCTGATAAAGACATACCTGAGACTGGGTAATTTATAGAGAAAAAGAGGTTTAATGGACTCATAGTTCCACGTGGCTGGGGAGGCCTCACAATAATGGTGGAAGGCAAAAGGCACGTCTTACATGGCGGCAGACAAGAGAAATGAGAGCCAAGCAAAGAGGGTTTCCCCTTATAAAACCATAAGATCTCATGAGACTCATTGACTACCATGAGAACAGTATGGGGGAAGCCAACCCCATGATTCAGTTATCTCCCACCAGGTCCCTCCCACAACACGTGGGATTATGGGAGCTACAATTCAAAATGATATTTGGGTGGGTATACAGCAAACCATATCAGGCACCTAGGAGTCAAGGCTTTCTCTGGTGGTCACTTCCTTGAATTATTTGAATATATGTTTTCTCCCTGATTAGACTGTATTCTTTGAAGAAGGAAGCGTGGATTTATTTTTGTGGTCCTGTAGCTTTGCTATGCAAAGTGTGGTCCATAGCTCAGAAGACCAGCATTACCTGAGGACTGGCTAGAAATGCAGAATCCCAGGGTCTTGGATTTCGGATTTTATGATCTCCTGTTGATTTGTATGAACATTAAAATTTGAGAAGTATTATCCTTAAAAACTGCTTCGTGCAGAGTCAAAGCTTGTGAAACGTTTGTTGAATCAGATGTCATTGGAAAAACCTGTTTTAATAACAATTGGATTTATATGTGGATAGCTACTTCCCCAAATAGCTTGATGGATTATACATCTGAAATAAGTTGCTGAATAAGCAGAGACTGTGATTTTTAAGAAATGAAATAAGTTGCACCAGGCAGGTATTTGTTCTATCCTCTAACCCCACAAAGGGGTCTGTGCACTGAGTAAGGTCTTATGGGGACAGTAAAAAGAAGTCAGCTCTGAGTGATAAGCTGAATCTTGAGCTGGTGACAAGCTTAAAGGAAGCAAAGCTGGAGGAGAAGGTGCCCTTAGGGAAGGTGTGGCCTGATGCTTTTATGGTCCTTGTCCTTAGAATGAACACTTGCACATGAGTGTCCTGCGGAGATTTGCGGAAGAGAAGGTTGAGCTGCTGGAGAAGGCCATCGGGCAGTGCTTCGCCTGCATGGAGCAACCTCTACAAGAAGGGGTCAGGACCGCCAGGACTTCTTACCGCTGCATCCTCAGGGCATGCTTGGTGGTGAGTGACCCCTCCAGGAAAAACTCGGATATTCCGGGAGGCCTGCCCAATCCCCAAGCTCCTTTTGCATCATCTCATTCCCTTCAAAAGAGATAAAGAGCTAGAGGGCCAGGCACGGTGGCTCATGCCTGTAATCCCAGCACTTTGGGAGGCCGAGGTGGGCAGATCACAAGGTCAGGAGATCAAGACCATCCTGGCCAACATGGTGAAACCCCATTTCTACTAAAAATACAAAAATTAGCCAGGCGTGGTGGCACGTGCCTGTCATCCCAGCTGCTCGGGAGGCTGAGGCAGAAGAATTGCTTGAACCAGGGAGGCGGAGGTTGCCGTGAGCCGAGATCACACTACTATGCTCCAGCCTGGTGAGAGAGTGAGACTCCATCGCAAAAAAAAAAAAAAAAAAAAGGCTAGAGGAGGGTAGCAGAGAGTGAAAATTGTAAATAACAGTTGTTCATCTGTGTCTCGAAAGGACCAAGGAAGGTGCACAGTTCAGCAAAGACAGAGTGGGAATCTGGGATCTGAGGATCTGAGGATCTTGGTTGGAGTACCAGCTCCACCAAACATCCACCCTGTAGCCCCGGGCAAAGCCCTAGACCCATTTTAAAAATTTCTTGGTTTTCTTCTGTAAAATGAGGATGCTCAATGCTTGCCCTACCTATCCGGTAGCGTTGATGTCTATCAATTAGCTTACACAATAAGGAAACATCTTGTAACCTCTCACTTGGCATTCAAATTGTGGTTTTATTTCTCAATTAGTTGTATAGAGTTTCTGAAGGATGAAAATATAAGTGCGAGGCAGTATTTATCTAAGACTAAGGGGTGAAAAAAGAGGCCCATTGTATTAGTCTGCTTGGGCTGCCATAACAAAATCCTATAGACTGGGTGGCCTGAACCACAGACATTGATTTTCCCATAGTTCTGAAGGCTGGAAGTCCAAGATCAAGGCGTCAGCAGGTTGAGTTCTGAGGCCTCTCTCCTCTTCTGGAGATAGTAGATGGCCACCTTCTTGCTGCGTCCTCACATGGCCTCTTCACTGTGCACGCACACTCCTGGGATCTCTTTCTCTTCTCAGAGGGACACCACACCTGTCAGATCAGGGGCCCACCTTTATGACCCCATTTAACCTTAATTACCTCATTACCAGCTGTGTCTCCCAACACAGTCACCCTGGGGGTTAGGGCTTCGCATATGAACCTCAAGGGTCACACTTTAGTCCGTGGCACCCATTAAGGGGAAGATGTGATGGACAACACTGCTCATGTAACAAAGATGACTTGGTGTCCCCTGTGCTGGGAGAAGGGCATGGATGGTGTGTGGTTGTAGTTTTTAATGGGCCTTGGAAAGTTGGAATGTAAGCAGTAGAAAATGTGTGAAAAGGTGAGTGTGATGGGGTGGTTAGCTTCCTGGAGGCTTTTCC